>NC_053037.3:507568543-507868543 GCF_002575655.3 Aegilops tauschii subsp. strangulata
TTATTATTATTGCCTTCATTCGCGATAACCTCCCCAGATTCAGACATGGCAAAAGAAAGGCAAGCAGAAAAGAGGGCGAACAGAAAAAGAGGGTGAATAAAACGGCAAGGGTGAAGTGGGGGAGAGGAAACCGAGAGGCAAATGGCAAATAATGTAATGCGAGGGATAAGAGTTTGTGATGGGTACTTCGTATGTCTTGACTTGTGCGTAGACTCCCCGACAACGGCGCTAGAAATCCTTCTTGCTACCTCTTGAGAACTGCGTTGGTTTTCCCTTGAAGAGGAAAGGGTGATGCAGTAAAGTAGCGTAAGTATTTCCCTCAGTTTTTGAGAACCAAGGTATCAATCCAGTAGGAGACCATGCTCAAGTCCCACGCACCTACACAAACAAATAAGAACCTTGAAACCAACGCGATAAAGGGGTTGTCAATCCCTTCACGACCACTTGCAAAAGTGAGATCTGATAGAGATGATAAGATAATATTTTTGGTATTTTTATGATAAAGACTAAAAGTAAAGAAAACAAAATAAACGGTAATAGAAATAACGGTAGAATAATATGATAGAGAATAGACCCGGGGGCCATAGGTTTCACTAGTGGCTTCTCTCAAGATAGCATAAGTATTACGGTGGGTAAACGAATTACTGTCGAGCAATTGATAGAATTGAGCATAGTTATGAGAATATCTAGGTATGATCATGTATATAGGCATCATGTCCGTGACAAGTAGACCGACTCCTGCCTGCATCTACTACTATTACTCCACACATCGACCGCTATCCAGCATGCATCTAGAGTATTAAGTTCATAAGAACGGAGTAACGCTTAAGCAAGATGACATGATGTAGAGGGATAAACTCATGCAATATGATATAAACCCCATCTTTTTATCCTCGATGGCAACAATACAATACGTGTCGTTTCCCCTACTGTCACTGGGATCGAGCACCGCAAGATTGAACCCAAAGCTAAGCACTTCTCCCATTGCAAGAAAGATCAATCTGGTAGGCCAAACCAAACTGATAATTCGAAGAGACTTGCAAAGATAACCAATCATACATAAAATTTAGAGGAGATTCAAATATTATTCATAGATAATCTTGAGCATAAACCCACAATTCATCGGATCTTGGCAAACACATCGCAAAAGAATAGTTACATCAAATAGATCTCCAAGAGAATCGAGGAGAACTTTGTATTGAGATCCAAAGAGAGAGAAGAAGCCATCTAGCTAATAACTATGGACCCGAAGGTCTGAGGTAAACTACTCACACATCATCGGAGAGGCTATGGTGTTGATGTAGAAGCCCTGCGTGATCAATGCCCCCTCCGACGGAGCGCCGGAAAAGGCCCCAAGATGGGATCTCACGAATACAGAAGGTTGCGGCGGTGGAAATAGGGTTTTGGCTCCGTATCTGATGTTTCCAGGGTATGTGAGTATATATAGGCGGAGGAGGTCGGTCAGGAGAGCAACGAGGGGCCCACGAGGGTGGACGGCGCGCCCAGGGGGGTAGGCGCGCCCCCTGCCTCGTGGCCTCCTCGTTGATTGCTTGACGTCCACTCCAAGTCCTCTAGATCACGTTTGTTTCGAAAATCACGTTCTCGAAGGTTTCATTCCGTTTGGACTCCGTTTGATATCCTTTTCCTTCGAAACACTGAAATAGGCAAAAAAAATAGCAATTTGGGCTGGGCCTCCGGTTAATAGGTTAGTCCCAAAAATAATATAAAAGTGTATAATAAAGCCCATTAAACGTCCAAAACAGAATATATAATAGCGTGGAACAATCAAAAATTATAGATACGTTGGAGACGTATCAGTGAATCTAAAGGAGAACTGGATGGCAGTTCCTTACCTCCCCTCATCTTAGAGGGAAATATCTTGGTCTTAGCATCCTTCATATTCCTCATAGTGATAAATTGATAATAATCTGAAGTGACTCAACAAATATAGCTATGCTCCCTGGCAACGGCGCCAGAAAAAGGTCTTGATAACCCACAAGTATAGGGGATCGCAACAGTTTTCGAGGGTAGAGTAATCAACCCAAATTTATAGATTCGACACAAGGGGAGCCAACGAATATTTGTAGGTATTAGCAGCTGAGTTGTCAATTCAACCACACCTGGAGATTAATTATCTACAGCAAAGTAATCAGTAGCAAAGTAGTATGATAGTTTTGATAGTAGTGACAGCAGCAATAGTAACGGTAACAGTGATAGCAGTATTTTGTAGCAAGTGCAACAGTAACGATAGTAGTAGTAACTTAGCAAGAACAATATAGGATAAATTCGTATGTATTGGATCGGTAACTTGTTGGATGATATTCATCATGTGACAGTCATAACCTAGGGCGATACGGCACTAGCTCCAGCTCATAAATATAATGTAGGCATGTATTCCGTAAATAGTCATACATGCTTATGGAAAGAACTTGCATGACATCTTTTGTCCTACCCTCCCATGGCAGCGGGGTCCTATTGGAAACTAAGGGATATTAAGGCCTCCTTTTAATAGAGAGCCGGAACAAAGCATTAACACACGGTGAATACATGAACTCCTCAAACTACGGTCATCACCGGGAGCGGTCCCGACTATTGTCACTCCGGGGTTGCCGGATCATAACATGTAGTAGGTGACTATAACTTGCAAGATCAGATCTAGAACATGGATATAATGGTGATAACATAAACGGTTCAGACCTGAATTCATGGCACCCGGGCCCAAAGTGACAAGCACTAAGCATGGCAAAGTCATAGCAACATCAATCTCAGAACATAGTGGATACTAGGGATCCAACTCCTCACCGACCAGCGAGCCTACAAAGGAATTACTCACTCCCAGTGGGGAGCATCATGGAATTGGCGATGGAGAAGGGTTGGTGATAAGAATGAAGATCCCCCTCTCCGGAGCCCCAAACGGACTCTAGATATGGCCTCCCGATGAAGAACAGGAGGTGACGGCGGCTCCGTCTCGTGGATCGCGATAATTCTTTATCCCTCATTTTTTCTGGAAAAATAGGATTTTATAGCGTCGGTTTTAGGGTCTGCGGGGCCACCAGGTGGGGACAACCCACCGGGGCACGCCTGGGAGGGCAGGCACGCCCTAGTGTGTTGTGCCCACCCAGGTGCCCCCCTCCGGTGGCTCTTGGGTCCAAAAATTCTCTTTATTGATATAAAAAATCCTCGAAAAGTTTCGTTCCATTCCGAGAACTTTTATTTATGCACAAAAACAACACCATGGTAGTTCTGCTAAATACAGTGTCAGTCCAGGGTTAGTTTCATTCAAATCATGCAAATTAGAGTCCAAAACAAGAGGAGAAGCGTTAGGAAAAGTAGATACGTTGGAGACGTATCAGCCTCCATCTCCTCATGCCACCCCATGAAGTCCTGCCTTGAGGTAGGAGACGGTGGGGTCACCTCGACTCCTCTGCCCGTAGAGGCACGGATGGTCGCCTCCGGCCGCCGCATCGGCTCTAGGGCGGCCGGGGTCGAGGACTTGGGGCGTCCGAGCTCTCTTCTGTCTTTGGCCAAAGGTTTTTTTCCTTGGTCTTCAACGGCCGAAGTTTGAACCTCGGCCACAGGATCGATGGTGACGCCTTCCGTGTTTAAGACGGAAGGGGAAGGAGATGTGTTTGCGCCTATTCCGCTCTCCGCCATCTCGGGCGGGGAGAGTTTGTTCTCCGATGATTTGTCACCGAGGAAGGCGCGTTGCGGACTGTGAAGGCAGGAGATGTGTCAAGAGTTAAGAGGATATTGATTAAAACATATCGCGTAAAGCACAGTGAATAAAAATACCTCCTCGGCGGCGACCTCTCCCTGTGCTTCGAGGGGATCACGTCCTCGGAGGAATCGGCGGTGGCGGATGGCTGACCGAACTGGGCCATGAAGGCTTTTCGAAGCCTCCTTCAAGGTTGAGGAGGACCATCCTCCTCGGGGTGTTTAGATGTCACCTTCTTCCTCTTAGGGGAGTCAACCTCCCTCGCCCCCTCGTCTTCTTCCTCCTCCTCGTGAGCAGAGGAGATGGGGTGTCCTCGGACCTGGTGTCCGAGGGTTCTCAGATCCGCAGTCCCTCCCTCTTCCTGTTCGGCTCTTTCTTCTCCTTAGCCAGAACCACATATGGTTTCTCGGCCAGCAGAACTTCGAGTTGAGGAGTCTGGGCCTCTTCAGGCAATGGCGTCGGGCAGTTCATTTTCTCTGCCTCATTGCACCAAGCCTGATTATAGAGAAGTAAATATGATTGCTCTAATAAAGAGACATAAGATGAAGAAAGGGTAAAAGCTGTGAATAAACTATTTTACCTCAGATGGGCCGCGGTCAGCCTCGAGGCTTCAGTCTTCTCCTTTCTTGGGGAACATTGATACGTCTCCAACGTATCTATAATTTTAGATTGTTCCATGCTATTATATATTCTGTTTTGGACGTTTAATGGGCTTTATTATACACTTTATATTATTTTTGGGACTAACCTATTAACCGGAGGCCCAGCCCAAATTGCTGTTTTTTTGCCTATTTCAGTGTTTCGAAGGAAAGGAATACCAAACGGAGTCCAAACAGAATGAAACCTTCGGGAACGTGATTTTCGGAACAAACGTGATCCAGAGGACTTCGAGTGGACGTCAAGCAATCAACGAGGAGGCCACAAGGCAGGGGGCGCGCCTACCCCCTGGGCGCGCCCTCCACCCTCGTGGGCCCCTCGTAGCTCCACCGACCTACTTATTGCTCCTATATATACCTACGTAACCCGAAAACATCAGTTACGGAGCAAAAATCCTATTTCCACCGCCGCAACCTTTTGTACCCATGAGATCCCATCTTGGGGCCTTTTCCGGCGCTCCGTCGGAGGGGGCATCGATCACGGAGGGCTTCTACATCAACACCATAGCCTCTCCGATGATGTGTGAGTAGTTTACCTCAGACCTTCGGGTCCATAGTTATTAGCTAGATGGCTTCTTCTCTCTCTTTGGATCTCAATACAAAGTTCTCCTCGATTCTCTTGGAGATCTATTCGATGTAATCTTATTTTGCGGTGTGTTTGTCGAGATCCGATGAATTGTGGGTTTATGATCAAGATTATCTATGAATAATATTTAAATCTCCTATGAATTCTTTTATGTATGATTGGTTATCTTTGCAAGTCTCTTCGAATTATCAGTTTGGTTTGGCCTACTAGATTGATCTTTCTTGCAATGGGAGAAGTGCTTAGCTTTGGGTTCAATCTTGCGGTGCTCGATCCTAGTGACAGAAGGGGAAACGACACGTATTGTATTGTTGCCATCGAGGATAAAAAGATGGGGTTTACATCATATTGCATGAGTTTATCCCTCTACATCATGTCATCTTGCTTAAAGCGTTACTCCGTTCTTATGAACTTAATACTCTAGATGCATGCTGGATAGCAGTCGATGTGTGGAGTAATAGTAGTACATGCAGGCAGGAGTCGGTGTACTTGTCACGGACGTGATGCCTATATACATGATCATACCTAGATATTCTCATAACTATGCTCAATTCTATCAATTGCTCGACAGTAATTTGTTTACCCACCATAATACTTATGCTATCTTGAGAGAAGCCACGAGTGAAACCTATGGCTCCCGGGTCTATTCTCTATCATATTAACCTACCGTTATTTCTATTACCATTTATTTTGCTTTCTTTACTTTTAGTTTTTATCATAAAAATACGAAAATATTATCTTATCATCTCTATCAGATCTCACTTTTGCAAGTGGCCGTGAAGGGATTGACAACCCCTTTATCGCGTTGGTTGCAAGGTTCTTATTTGTTTCTGTAGGTGTGTGGGACTTGAGCGTGGTCTCCTACTGGATTGATACCTTGGTTCTCAAAAACTGAGGGAAATACTTACGCTAATTTACTGCATCACCCTTTCCTCTTCAAGGGAAAACCAACGCAGTGCTCAGGAGGTAGCAAGAAGGATTTCTAGCGCTGTTGCCGAGGAGTCTACGCACAAGTCAGCACATACCAAGTACCCATCACAAACTCTTATCCCTCGCATTACATTATTTGCCATTTGCCTCTCGTTTCCTCTCCCCCACTTCACCTTTGCCTTTTCTTCGCCCTTCTTCTGTTCGTCTTTTCGTTTGCCTTGATGTCTTACTTGGCTCGTTTGCTCGTTTGGTTGGAATAGTTGTGTATTTATTGCTAAACAGAGAACCTAAGATCTATGGATCCTCATCCTCTTGCCAATCTTTTTAAGAGATCCAATTATGATGAACCAATTCCTAGTGATTTGGGTGCACTAGATTATCTTTATAAGGTTTTGCTTGAAATCCGTGAATCTGAAAATTGTGATGAAGTGCTTTATGAAGTGATTCACGATAGATCTTTGAATAAAAAGCATGACTGCAATGATGTTATTATAAATTCTATTAATGTCAATTGTGTTAATAATATGCAAAACCCTAAGCTTGGGGATGCTTAGTTTGCTATGTCTACTACTTGTTGCAATGATCATGATTGGGGAGATTCTTCTTATGATCTAGAAAATTTATTTAAGCCCCATCATGAATATGAGATTGATAATAATGTTTGCAATAGTATTTAAAGTGGGTTTGGAAGAGTGTCAACTTTAGATCCCACATATTTGGATAATGTTCAATCTTATGAAGTTTTTGATAAAAGTGGGTTTGGAGAGGTCATGACTTTAGTTTATGTTATTCCCACTATTTTGGAAGAGTGTCAACTTTGCATGCATGTGGATCATCTAGAGAATATGTTATGTGATAGCTATATTGTCGAATTTGAATATGATCTTACATGTAATTATTATGAGAGAGGAAAATATGGTTGTAGAAGTTTTCATGTTACTAAATTACCTCTCTTCATGTTGAGATTGCTATCGTCACTTTCTTCTTCCTTGCATATGCTAGTTTTTGCTTGCCTTGCAAATTTGTTTGCTTATAATATGCCTATGCATAGGAAGTATGTTAGACTTAGATGTGTTTGTCACGTGTTTTATGATGCTCTCTTTGCGCTGCAATTCTTGTCTTTCATGTGAGCATCATTAAAATTATCAATGCCTAGCTAAAAGGCTTTAAAGAAAAGCGCTTGTTGGGAGACAACCCAATATTTTTACTTGCTGTTATTCAATAAATCTTTGATCTAGCCTCTGGTTAGATGTGTTTTTATGTTTTAATTAGTGTTTGTACCAAGTGAAACCTATAGGATCTTCTTGGATGATAGTTACTTGATCTTGCTGAAAATTCCAGAAACTTTCTGTTCACGAAAACAATTGTTTAAAATCACCAGAACGTGATAAAATACTGATTCCAATTTCAGTAGATCAATAAAAAAATTATCTAGGTCTTCCTATTTTGGTAGATTTTTGTAAGTTCCAGAAGTTTGCGTTAGATACAGATTACTACAGACTGTTCTGTTTTTGACAGATTCTGTTTTTCGCGTGTTGTTTGCTTATTTTGATGAATCTATGGCTAGTAAAAGAGTTTATAAACCATAGAGAAGTTGGAATACAGTAGGTTTAACACCAATATAAATAAAGAATGAGTTCATTACAGTAACTTTAAGTGGTGTTTTGTTTTCTTTCGCTAACGGAGCTCACGAGATTTTCTGTTAAGTTTTGTGTTGTGAAGTTTTTAAGTTTTGGGTAAAGATTTGATGGATTATGGAACAAGGATTGGCAAGAGCCTAAGCTTGGGGATGCCCAAGGCACCCCAAGGTAAAATTCAAGGACAACCAAAAGCCTAAGCTTGGGGATGCCCCGGAAGGCATCCCCTCTTTCGTCTTCGTCCATCGGTAACTTTACTTGGAGCTATATTTTTATTCACCACATGATATGTGTTTTGCTTGGAGCGTCTTGTATGATTTGAGTCTTTGTTTTTTAGTTTACCACAATCATCCTTGCTGTACACACCTTTTGAGAGAGACACGCATGATTCAGAATTTGTTAGAATACTCTATGTGCTTCACTTATATCTTTTGAGCTATATAGTTTTTTCTCTAGTGCTTCACTTATATCTTTTAGAGCACGGTTGTGGTTTTATTTTATAGAAATTATTGTTCTATCATGCTTTACTTATATTATTTTGAGAGTCCGACAAAACAGCATGGTAATTTGCTTAAATTGTGAAATTAGTCCTAATATGATAGGCATCCAAGATTAGTAAAAACTTTCTTATAAGTGTGTTGAATACTAGGAGAAGTTTGATACTTGATAATTGTTTTGAGATATGAAGATGGTGATATTAGAGTCATGCTAGTTGCGTAGTTGTGAATTTGAGAAATGCCTGTGTTAAAGTTTGTGATTCCCGTAGCATGCACGTATGGTGAACCGTTATGTGATGAAGTCAGAGCATGATTTATTTATTGATTGTCTTCCTTATGAGTGGCGGTCGGGGACGAGCGATGGTCTTTTCCTACCAATCTATCCCCCTAGGAGCATGCGCGTAGTACTTTGTTTCGATAACTAATATATTTTTGCAATAAGTATGTGAGTTCTTTATGACTAATGTTGAGTCCATGGATTATACGCACTCTCACCCTTCCACCATTGCTAGCCTCTCTAGTATCGCGCAACTTTCACCGGTACCATACACCCACCATTACCTTCCTCAAAACAGCCACCATACCTACCTATTATGGCATTTCCATAGCCATTCCGAGATATATTGCCATGCAACTTACCACCGTTCCGTTTACTATGACACGTTCCATCATTGTCATATTGCTTTGCATGATCATGTAGTTGACATCGTATTTGTGGCAAAGCCACCGTTCATAATTTTCATACATGTCACTCTTGATTCATTGCATATCCCGGTACTCCACCGTAGGCATTCACATATAGTCATATTTTTGTTCCAAGTATTGAGTTGTAATTCTTGAGTTGTAAGTAAATAAAAGTGTGATGATCATCATTATTAGAGCATTGTCCCAGTGAGGAAAGGATGATGGAGACTATGATTCCCCCACAAGTCGGGATGAGACTCCGGACAAAAAAAAAGAGGCCATAAAAAAGAGAAAAGGCCCAAATAAAAAAATGAGACAAAAAGAGAGAAGGGACAATGTTACTATCCTTTTACCACACTTGTGCTTCAAAGTAGCACCATGATCTTCAAGATAGAGAGTCTCCTATGTTGTCGCTTTCATATACTAGTGGGAATTTTACATTATAGAACTTGGCTTGTATATTCCAATGATGGGCTTCCTCAAAATGCCCTAGGTCTTCATGAGCAAGCGAGTTGGATGCACACCCACTTAGTTTCCTTTGTTGAGCTTTCATACACTTATAGCTCTAGTGCATCCATTGCATGGCAATCCCTACTCACTCACATTGATATATATTGATGGGCATCTCCATAGCCCATTGATACGCCTAGTTGATGTGAGACTATCTTCTTCTTTTTTGTCTTCTCCACAACCACCATTCTATTCCACATATAGTGCTATGTCCATGGCTCACGCTCATGTATTGCGTGAAGATTGAAAAAGTTTGAGAAACATCAAAAGTATGAAACAATTGCTTGGCTTGTCATCGGGGTTGTGCATAATTAAATACTTTGTGTGATGAAGATAGAGCATAGCCAGACTATATGCTTTTGTAGGGATAACTTTCTTTGGCCATGTTATTTTGAGAAGACATGATTGCTTTGTTAGTATGCTTGAAGTATTATTATTTTTATGTCAATATTAAACGTTTATCTTGAATCTTTCGGATCTGAATATTCATGCCACAATTAAGAGAATTACATTAAAAATTATGCTAAGTAGCATTCCACATCAAAAATTCTGTTTTTATCATTTACCTACTCGAGGACGAGCAGGAATTAAGCTTGGGGATGCTTGATACGTCTCCAACGTATCTATAATTTTTGATAGTTCCATGCTATTATATATTCTATTTTGGACGTTTCATGGACTTTATTATACACTTCTATATTATTTTTGGGACAAACCTATTAACCGGAGGCCCAGCCCAAATTGCTGTTTTTTTTGCCTATTTTAGTGTTTCGAAGGAAAGGAATACCAAACGGAGTCCAAACGGAATGAAACCTTCGGGAACGTGATTTTTGGAACAAACGTGATCCAGAGGAATTGGAGTGGACGTCAAGCAATCAACGAGGAGGCCACGAGGCAGGGGGGCGCGCCTACCCCCTGGGCGCCCCCTCCACCCTCGTGGGCCCCTCGTAGCTCCACCGACCTACTTCTTCCTCCTATATATACCTACGTACCCCGAAAACATCAGATACGGAGCAAAAACCCTATTTCCACCGCCGCAACCTTCTGTGCCCGTGAGATCCCATCTTGGGGCCTTTTCCGGCGCTCCGCCGGAAGGGGCATCGATCACGGAGGGCTTCTACATCAACATCATAGCCTCTCCGATGATGTGTGAGTAGTTTACCTCAGACCTTCGGGTCCATAGTTATTAGCTAGATGGCTTCTTCTCTCTCTTTGGATCTCAATACAAAGTTCTCCTCGATTCTCTTGGAGATCTATTCGATGTAATCTTATTTTGCGGTGTGTTTGTCGAGATCCGATGAATTGTGGGTTTATGATCAAGATTATCTATGAATAATATTTAAATCTCCTATGAATTCTTTTATGTATGATTGGTTATCTTTGCAAGTCTCTTCGAATTATCAGTTTGGTTTGGCCTACTAGATTGATCTTTCTTGCAATGGGAGAAATGCTTAGCTTTGGGTTCAATCTTGCGGTGCTCGATCCTAGTGACAGAAGGGGAAACGACACGTATTGTATTGTTGCCATCGAGGATAAAAAGATGGGGTTTACATCATATTGCATGAGTTTATCCCTCTACATCATGTCATCTTGCTTAAAGCGTTACTCCGTTCTTATGAACTTAATACTCTAGATGCATGCTGGATAGCAGTCGATGTGTGGAGTAATAGTAGTACATGCAGGCAGGAGTCGGTGTACTTGTCATGGACGTGATGCCTATATACATGATCATACCTAGATATTCTCATAACTATGCTCAATTCTATCAATTGCTCGACAGTAATTTGTTTACCCACCGTAATACTTATGCTATCTTGAGAGAAGCCACGAGTGAAACCTATGGCTCCCGGGTCTATTCTCTATCATATTAACCTACCGTTATTTCTATTACCATTTATTTTGCTTTCTTTACTTTTAGTTTCTATCATAAAAATACGAAAATATTATCTTATCATCTCTATCAGATCTCACTTTTGCAAGTGGCCGTGAAGGGATTGACAACCCCTTTATCGCGTTGGTTGCAAGGTTCTTATTTGTTTCTGTAGGTGTGTGGGACTTGAGCGTGGTCTCCTACTGGATTGATACCTTGGTTCTCAAAAACTGAGGGAAATACTTACGCTACTTTACTGCATCACCCTTTCCTCTTCAAGGGAAAACCAACGCAGTGCTCAGGAGGTAGCAAACATGTTTTTGGACGACTTAAATAGCATCGCCCACATGTCGTCCAGATCGGCGCGGAAAAACTTATGCATCGTATCGTGTCTTCGGTGTTGTACATCCACATCGTGCTGGCCCGGAGTTGGAGGGGAAGATTGGGACGCTGAAGCACGACGTCAATCACATCTACTAGCTTGATGTCGTGCCCAATCTGTGATTTGAGCCTCTTTGGGAGCGTTTCCACCTTGCTTGGGTTTCCCCGATCGAGGTATCTCCTCATCCAGGAGACCAATCTCCTCATAGGCTCGGTCGTAAAGGCGGGGATCCCCCGTTGGCCTTCGGCGGGCAGCTCGGTGATATAGAACCACTCTCGGTGCCACACCTTAATCGTCTCCATGAAGACGCCTTCTAGACAGATCGCCTACTGGAGTTTACTTATCATCGCCCCGCCGCATTCGGCAAGCGGGGCGCCGCTGCTCTCCGGCTTGATGCTAAATATCTCCAGCCACAAGCCGAAGTGTGGCTCGATGCGGAGGAAAGCTTCATAGACGGTGATGAACACTGCGACGTGGACAATGTAATTTGGGTCTAGGTGGTGGAATTCTAGCCCATAGAAGAATATCAGCCCCCTCACAAAGGGATGGAGGGGGAACCCCAGACCTCGCATGAGGTGGGGGACGAAGACCACCCTATCCCCTGGATTGGGAGTAGGGATGCGCTGACCGGGCTCCGACGTCTGACATGCTGCTCCGGCAGGTTTGTAACCAGGGGCTCAGAGTTCGTTGATGGTGCCCTCCATGACATTTTGGAGGCCACCCACTTGCCATTCAGTTCGGCATCAACCATAGCTGGTGAGGGCATGCAGGCACTGTAAAGGGCTTAGAGGTTTGGGAATGAATCTGGAGCGCTTGAGCCCTGGAGGCTTTGAGCAATGGTGCAAAGTAGGCTTACCACCCCTTGATTTTATAGGTCAGTGAAAGACCAAGAGTCCCCCTACTACGCTGGATAAATCACCACGTTCCAACCTTTCGTGTTGTTATGCGCACATTGGGTGAAACAATTCGTTAATGATAACCCCTGAAAAAGGGAGGACAATTTCTGCATGGATGAGACATGCCAATGGGAAAGCTGCCTCGCACCGCGATTCAACAACGACTGGCTCACTTAGCGCCATAGGGGGTGACGGTTCGGTAAAAGTTGTCACGCAAGGACCACTGTTCACACCTGCGCGGCAGGCCTTTGAGGCTAAGCTATCTTAGGACTTCGGGTGCCAACGGCCCTTGAAACATGTGTCGGCGGGTAATCCCGTTAAGAGGAAGCTCAATAATTGCTTTAAATGAAGGAGATCTTGGATCTGAATAAAAGCTAGCTAGAGAAAGAACTCGCCTGCCAAGTCGAAGACTACAAGCCGAAAACACTAGTTCGAGGATGGACCTTACCTCCTCAGCTTCGAAGACAAGTTCAGGGGCTACTGACGATGTTCTGGACTAGGGGGTCCCAACCTAGTCGGCCCACAGTCCACGGGCCAAGCTTACAACCCGCCAATCTCTATAAGGAAGAACTCTGGAGGCCTCGAACACAGATGTGATCAAGACGGACACTGCCGAAGACTGGGCGTATACTTCAAGGACAACTCCAGCTGTCGGTGTGTTTATTCCTAGTTGGCAACCGACCGTATGTAACCCTAGATACCTTTGGTACCTATATAAACCAGGGGGTTTGGTCTGTAGAGGCACAATTACAATTACCAGCCTTAGAGCATCTCCAGCCGCGCCCCCAACACGCCCTCCCCAGGCGATATTTTCACGCCGGCGCACAAAAATCGGCCCAGCCACGCCCCCAGAAGCCCATTTTTTGCCGGCTCGGGCCGAATTTGGCGTCGGCGGACCCAAGCCGAACCCGGCGCGCTGGGGGGCGCTCGGGGGCGCCGGGTGAAACGGTTTTGGCGCGAACTAAACGCGGGCCCCCGAGTCAGCGACACGGTGCTTCTCGTCGCTTCGTCGTCCTCATCGCCTCGGTTCCCACGGGGGAGGGGGATCAATGCCAAAGCTGCGGCGCGCTGCCGCGCCGGTCAGCATCCATTGATGCCTCACGGGCGGCGCAGTGAAGGCGCGGCGCCACGCGTATGCCCGGCGGCCACGCGGACGCCGCCCGCCCGCGGCTATAAAAAGCCTACCCCCCGCCGGTGGACGCACACTTCCCCTCTCCTCTCCTCTCCTCATCGGCGCTCCTGCGTGCCTCCTCTCTTTCTCGCCTCTGCGCCACCATGTCGATGCGCCGCCTGGGCGCTGCTGATTTCCACGGAGTCCGCGAGCGCCGCTCCGGCGTCTTCTCCTCCGAAATCTCGTTCGGCGAAAAACGGCTCAGTCTCGGCACCTTCGACACCGCAGAGGAGGCGGCCCGTGCGTACGACGCGGCGGCGTGGCGCCTCCGGCAGCCTCGTTGGGATATGAATTTCCCCGACGTGTTGACGAGCCAGCGCGCGCAGGATCTCGCGCATCTCCCGCGGCTTTTCACCGACGAGGATCATCGTGACAACCGGAGGCGGCAACGTCACCTAGCGATCGCGGAGATGGACGTGGAAGCCATGGCGGAGTGGCGCGAATGCTTCCCGCAGGACATCGTCAACGAGCACCAGTTTTACAAGCAACGGAGGACGGAGAGGGAGCCGAGGAGGAAGGAGCGAGCCGCCTATCGGGAGGACAAGCATGTGCGGAAGCAGGCCGCTCAATTGAACATGAAGCTAGGAGAAGCGTCGTCCTGGGACTCCGAGGACGAGCGGTATGCTGACGCCTACTTGTAGACGTCGGAGGAGGACATTACCGAGTCGGAGCCGGAAAACGACGAGTAGTTGATCTTTTATTTTAACAGGCTTTGCTATGGTGAACTATCTATGTATCATTTTCATAATGTATGCTATGGTGAACTATGTATGTATCATTTTCAACTTGCCGGCGGCGTCGGCGAGGAAGGAGGCGAGCGAGGGGCGCGCTAGGGGCAATGACCGGCGGGCCCGGGGGAGGGGAAGTGCGCGGCGGTTGGGGTTAAAAAATGAAAAACGGCCGTGGGGGGTCGGCGACTGGGGGGGAAACGCCCCCAGCGCCGATTGTATCGCCGGCTCGCCCCCAGGGGGTGATTTTTATGCGTCCTGGGGGGGGGGGGGGGGCAACGGCTGGAGATGCTCTTAGGGTTTAGAACACAACATACGATCTTGAGGTAGATCATCCTGTACTCGATACTTCATCATCAATACAATCAAAGCATGACGTAGGGTTTTACCTCTTCGAGAGGGCCCAAACCTGGGTAAACATTGTGTCCTTTGTCTCCTGTTACCCATCATTCCCAGATCCATAGCTCGGGACCCCCTACCCGAGATCTGCTGGTTTTAGTACTGATAGTAGGGCACGCCCCTAGGCTTATGGCCCCATCGAGGATCCTTTCTAGTACCTTTTCCTTCCACTATTTTTTATATATTCCAAACTAATTCTTCATAAATTTTCAGGTCATTTGGAGCTCCGCAGAATAGCTATCTCTGTTGTATCTTTTTCAGGTCAGAATTCCAGCTGCCGACAATCTCCCTGTTTTGGTGTACCTTGCATTTTAAGAGAGAAAATACATTAGAATTGCATCACAAAGTGAAATATAACTTCAAAACAATAAAAATAATAGTAAGAAAACATGATGCAAAATAGACGTATCGAATCCTTCTACGGGCCCGGAGACAATGACCGGTTATGTGGTGATTTCTCTGACAAAGAAAATGCGGACGCATTATTTTAGATTGGCCCCTTGGCGTCGGGGCCTAATGGCTCCCAGCTCGCTTTTTTAGCACAACTGGTCTTTCAAGGAGACTGTTATTGCAGCTGTCAAGAAATTTTTTCGGACCAACGTCATGCCACCTGAGGTTAATGATATAGTAATTGTCATGATTCCGAAAATCCATAATCCGATAAAATCACTAATTTTTGCCTATTACCTTATGTAATATGGTTTATAACGTTGTCTCCAAATGCCTGGTAATTAATAGGCTTAGGCCCGTGCTGGATATAATTTCTCCTTCCGAGAGTGCCTTTATACCAGGCCGTATGATCACTGCTAATGAACATGTGGCGTTTGAGTGCATTCACCACATCAAACAGGAGAAGGATCCCAGGTGGAGTTTTTGTGCCTACAAACTTGATCTCTCCAAATCATATGATCGGGTTTACTGGAATTACCTTAGGAAAACAATGCAAAAGCTTGGCTTTGCTCACCGTTGGGTCAAAAGGATAATGTGTTGTGTGACCTCAATGGGATATTCTGTAAAAATTAATGGAGCCATCTTGGATTCTTTTGCACTGACGTGTGGCCTTCAGAAAGGTGATCCATTATCCCCTTATTTGTTTTTGCTTATTGCTGATGGTCTCTCTGCTCTCATAAACCAAGGAATTGCATCAGATAATATTACTCCTTTGAAAATCACAAGGTAGGCTTCAGATATTTCACATTTGCTATTGGCCGATGATACTTTGTTGTTCTTTAAAGCATGTGTTCAGTAGGCCACCCATATTAAAAACATATTGGATGCCTATGGACTTGCCACTGGGCAACTCATTACCCCTGACAAATGTTTTGTTCTGTTTGGTAACTCATGTCCGGATGACTCCATGTATTCTGTTAAGGGTGGCCTCCATGTTGTCATGTCCGGTTTTGAAGTGAAGTATCTCGGATTGCTGATATGTCTCCAACGTATCTATAATTTTTGATTGTTTCATGCTATTTTATTATCAATCTTGGATGTTTTATAATCATTTTATATCATTTTTTCGTACTAACCTATTGACATAGTGCCAGTTGCTGTTTTCCATGTTTTTTACATCGCAGGAAATCAATATCAAACCGAGTCCAAATGCCCCGAAACTTTACGGAGAATTTTGATGGGCCAGAAGGAACACAACGGGCCCTGGTTGCACCTGGGGGGAGTCCCGAGGAGGGGACAACCCACCAGGGCTTGCCAGGAGGCCCAGGCGCGCCCTGGTGGGTTGTGCCCACCTCGGGTGCCCCCCGGACCGCCTCTTTGCTCTATAAATATCCCAAAAATCCAGAAACCCTAGGGGAGTCGACGAAATATTCATCCAGCCGCCGCAGAGTCCAGAACCACCAGATCCAATCTAGACACCATCACAGAGGGGTTCACCACTTCCATTGGTGCCTCTCTGATGATGCGTGAGTAGTTCTTTGTAGACCTTCGGGTCCGTAGTTAGTAGCTAGATGGCTTCCTCTCTCTCTTTTGATTCTCAATACAATGGTCTCTTGGAGATCCATATGATGTAACCCTTTTTGCGGTGTGTTTGTTGGGATCTGATGAACTTCGAGTTTATGATCAGTTATATCTTTTTATATCCATGAAAGTTATTTGAGTTTCTTTGATCTCTTATAGCCTCGTATTTCTTCTCTGATATTTGGGTTTTGTTTGGCCAACTTGATCTATTTATCTTGCAATCGGAAGAGGTGCCCGGTAGTGGGTTCGATCTTACGGTGCTTGATCCCAGTGACAGAAAGGGAACCGACACGTATGTATCGTTGCTACTAAGGATAAAAAGATGGGATCTATATCTGCCACAATAGATAAACGGATCTTGTCTATATCATGTCATCGTTCTTATTGCATTACTCCGTTTTTCCATGAACTTAATACACTAGATGCATGCTGGATAGCGGTCGATGCATGGAGTAATAGTAGTAGATGCAGGCAGGAGTCGGTCTACTAATCTTAGACGTGATGCCTATGTAATGATCATTGCCTGAATATCGTCATAATTATTTGAAGTTCTATCAATTGCCCAACAGTAATTTGTTTACCCACCGTTTGCTATTTTCTCGAGAGAAGCCACTAGTGAAACCTACGTCCCCCGAGTCTTCTTTCTCATATATTTGCTTTGCGATCTATTTTATTTGCTCTTTTTATTCAGATCTATTAAACCAAAAATACTTTGCTGCACTTTATTTTATTTGCGATCTATTATTTCAATCTATTACAGTTTTCTCCCGTCCACGCACCGTTTCTGGCGCCGTACCCCGAAAGGGATTGACAACCCCTTTAACACGTCGGGTTGCGAGGTGTTGTTATTTGTGTGCAGGGGTTGTTTACGTTGTGTTGCTTGGTTCTCCTACTGGTTCGATAACCTTGGTTTCATATCTGAGGGAAATACCTACCGCCGTTGTGATGCATCATCCCTTCCTCTTTGGGAAAATACCCACGTAGCTTCAGGCGACATCAATTGCCCACACCTGATGGAAAATGTCTAAAGGTAAATTTCAGAACCCGCAAGTCAAACTCACCAAGCTGTTTGTCATGGCCTTGAACTCATGAAAAAATGTCTTGTTTGAAAGATTGCCAATGGTAAAAAATAGGATTTGGACCAATCGTTGGATTGCACAGGAGCCTATTGGTGGGTTGATTTCAGCAAAGGGTCGGTGTAGATTTAAGTGGATCTCTAAGCTTATGGACCACAAAGGTAACTAGGACAGCACAAAGCTTCATCAATTTTTCTCCACGTTGACGTTTGTGAGATCCAGAAAATTCAACCTTTTCATGGACTTGGCGAAGACTACATTGCTTGGACTACATTGATAGGTCTGCTGTTTGGAAAGCTATTTGGTCTTGTTCCACGCCTTTGAAAGTGCTTACCTTGGCGTCTTGCAACTAAATCATTAGCTACCTGGAGCAACAAAAAGGTGCGTCACTTGGAGACCTACGCCATGTGCCCTATATGTGACGTTGAGGAGGAGCATTCCTATCATACTTTATGTAGATGCACACATGCTATATCGCTTCGGCATGTCATGGCATCTGAATGGACTTTACTTGGACTTACTAGTATAAGACCTTGCTATGATTGTTTGCCCAGATTGTGTGCGGGCTGGACGATTCAACTAGGGTTCGGTTCCTTATGCAGTTGTGACGGATATGGTACGTCAGAAACGAAATTGTGCACTCAGAGCCAGCCCCGCCCGTTGATGTGTCTACAAGGTTCCTCTCCAGCTATGTGTCTACCTTGCATTCTATTGCTTTCGATCCAAGTGCAGACCATGCAAAAGGAAAAGCTCATGTTCAAACATTCTATCGACATGTGATATCGACATACAGTAATGGACCTTCCATGGATCACAGCGTATGGAAGTTTCCACTTTATGGCCGGGATAAACTTAATGTTAAGGGTTCCTTTTTTGGATGGTATTGGAGGGACGTGCATGATTTTAAGGGATGCTTCCGGTGGCATCATTTTTTGTCCGTGCACACACCTATTCTCATGCAATGATGTGTTTGAATCTGAAATTTTGGCAATCAGAGAAGGATTGATGCTGGCCTTGCAATGTAGTAACCTTCCTATTGATGTGGAGTCGGATTGTTTGGAAGAGGTCAACATATGGTGAGAAGCAGAGATGTCAACAGATTGAAGTACGCTTTGTTGATAAAAATATATATCAAGGAGAGCTTTTCCCGTAGTTCTTGTGCATTACTCATATACACTGCACTTAGAATTTTTATAGTCATGATTTGGCAAATTTTGATAGATCTCAAGGGCAAACTGTTGTGTGGCTTGGGTCAGGTTTCGGAACGTAATTGTATTCCCTGATTGAGTAATACAAGAAGTATTTCGAAAAAAAGAAACTATTCCAACACAGCCTGAGCAAAGAGTAGGTTCCTGCGTACAAATTACAAGCTGATTCATCATAACATTGCACATGGAAATCGATTCCTAGGGAGTGGGAAAAAAAATAAGAGGTCGCCCACCGTGGGGCTCGAACCCACGACCACAAGGTTAAGAGCCTTGCGCTCTACCAACTGAGCTAGACGGGCTGTGCTGTTTGGATTTTGATTTCACAATAACTGATCCATGGTCTACGCACAGAAGGTATCAGTACGTCCTACTAGCCCTAGCATTAACAGCAAACGCTGATATAAAAAGACAAAAATAGTGAACTACAGATTTATCTCTATATTGATTCAAAAAAATTGATTTATTTCTATATTGTACCGTTAGTAGGGGTGTTCATGTATTGTTAGGTCGTCAATTTAACCAACCAAATATGTGCCACATGCCACCAAAAGCATAATAGGAACACAGTCGCAATAGAAACACCGATTTAGCATTCAGAAACAACGACGGGACAACTCAAGTTCGACAAGATATACAAAATCAAAAAGTCAGAAATTAATTAACCAGAGGTGCACGGCTACTACTTACACTACTTGCAAGGCTGCTCCCTTTCCTCAACAATCAGCATTTTTTCATGGTGGAATAGGAGGGCGCTAGCCAGAAAGGGCGGTCCCAGCAAGCTGCACAGGCATCAGTTAGTTAGCCCATGCTCAACTGATCAATTGTCACTAGAGGGCGTTTTGCAGCCGCGGCAGCCACCGCGTTCAGTTGGAAAGAAACCCTCTGGCTCTGGCTCTGAGGCTGATGTTGCTCGCTGCCTCTCTGATCCTGCGAATAGTTTGAACTGGGATTGGCAGGGATTGCGTCGGCTCTCTCGTTGTCATCTTCTGCTTCTTCAGTCTGAGTTGGTGGCTTCAGTGCGGGTAGGAGCTGGTAGTTTTCACTTAACAAAGTGTCCTGCTCAGGTGGAAGAGGAATCGAGCCAGGTGGAGCGATAGACTTGGGCAGCCGGATCTTGTTCCGGCTGCGTGCCAACTCAAGTAGAACCTGTGACATCAGCAAAATTACTTTGTCAACCACCTATGCATACAGAGTACTTTGTGTCAGCTAGAGTTTCCAGGGATCTGATAAAACATAAAACAAGCACTTGAATTCAAAGCATAGCCACAAGAGTTGTTCATAGCGTTTATATACGCAAGATCTTGTTTAGTAGCACTTACCAGCTAACCCAAAAGTGAGTAAACTTGTGAGTGACCCTCAATCTCTAATATCCGTTTACTGCCTAATATGATTCATCAACATTTTAGGTATTATCTTCAGATGCCAGCCTCATACACATTGAGAATCATACCCTGTTCATTTCATGTTTCTATATAAGACCAGCCATGCATTCCAAAACATTATTTTCTACTACGCTTAGCCTGTTCCTGAAGATTTGGAGAGGTGGGAGTGGGGGGAACCAGTGTACCAATGAATTGGTAGGTAACCGTATTACAGAGTGTTATGTGGGGAATTCCATATCGGAGGAGTAAACCCAGAGGCTACAGCAGACACACCTGAGTTGGAATAGGCTAAGAGTTCAATTAATCTTTTGTTCCCTAAGTTAGGAATCGTTTCAACAGAACCTGCAGCAGTCACATTCTGCAGCACTTTAAGTCTGTATCCATCCAAGACACTGGTCTTGAGTCACCTATATAAAGGTCCCGTAGCTGCAGTGACTGATGCAAGTTATCAATAAAGAAATCTCCCCCTAATCTCTATTCGCCACTACCCCGTTACCTTTCTGATCTGTGATGGCTACAGTGCCTCCTAGTCGATACCTTATCAGCCCTCTATGTGATTATTTGACTTGACCCATCCATGAAGAGTGTCCTGGTACAAAGCAGCATCTCTGCACTAACAGAAGAGGGTATTTATTTCTTGCTCGGTTCTCAAAGGTTAAATTGTGTATATGGAACTACTAGTTGCACATGATTCCTAAGATTTTAGACCCTTCAGCTGATAAGCATTCAACTTTCCAAACAAGAAATGGGCTCAGTTGAACATTCCTAACAAGATATGGTGTCATGGACTGAACTGAAGTCAATGTTCTGCCCCAACTGGTGTCTCCTTGCATCATGTGTGCAGATATGGAAGGTTTTCCTTGATGGAGGTTAGAAAGGGCTCTTTTGCTCTACTTCTTTTTCTTTTTTACTTTGAGAAGGGGTTCTATTCTGCTACCTTCACTTCTGACTTTTCCCACCTATTGGTATTGAACTTACATGAGCAATGCTATTCATACATACAGGTTCGACAAAAAGTTTTACGTACCAGTTCATTGTAGTGACGGTTGCTAAGATCGTGGGAGCAGTAACAATCCAAAATAATTAAATAAACCAGTACGCATGGATTTCATAAGATTTTTACGTAAGAATAGGATTTTCCTTACATCGAGAAGGTATTCGTTTCTGCTACTAGCTGCACACTGGGATTTAAATCTCGGCACTCCCTGATTACCCCACCAAACTGGCAAAAGTTCTGTCAGTTCCAACTTCCTAAAGGATAAAGGAGTCATCTTGGTCCTAGTGGTAGAGTGGTACTGGTAATGTACTACTCCCTCCGTAAAGAAATATAAGAGCGTACAGATCACTAAAGTAGTGATCTAAACGCTCTTATATTTGTTTACAGAGGGAGTAATTGAGATGAATCTGGGTTCGAATCCCACGTTCCCTCGGACACCTACGAGTGTAGAAAAAACGACATTTCATGAGCTCAAGGACTAAAAACCACAATCTCTCTGTTGCGTTGCGGATGGTGGCTTCTAAACACCATGTCTGAATCTTTGATTGATGTGTTCTTATTGTGGAACGCATTTAATCGAGAAGTTGAGCCTTATTTAAAATTCAAATTTTCCCCAAAAAATATCTCTCAGCTAAGAACCAGAAATTAACTGAAGTCTCAACAGCACACATCATTTTTCGTACTCTTAGCCGTTGAGATTTCAGCCAAGAACCAGATATTTTTCGTGCTCCAATTGGAGGGAGTAGATTGTTTCCTCTGCGACACATCACATCCTCTACAGTGCTTATCCCCAATTGGAGTCCACAACATTACTCCCTCCGAATCTGATAGGTTCACAGGAAAGCCGGTCCTGGATCTAGAGTTTAAAGTGGCACCTAGCCCTAGTCATTCACCAATTGAATGAAGCTACGGAACCTAGTAATTTGTCCGAATCTAACGAAGATATACTCTAGGGTTTTTACTGAGATTGGGAAAGAAGTCCACATCACCCCCTGTGGTTTCAGAAACCGACTAACCCACCCCCCAACTCTAAAACCAGTTAACTAATCCCCTGAGATATCTAATACCAGCCAAGGCACCCCCTAATCCCAATTAGAGTGGTATCTGCCGGTGGTTTTGCTTACGTGGCTCTACAGGATGGCCACGTCGGCTTGGTATTGTGGCGCAGAAGACTTAACTGCTCCTCCGGTTTGTTTGGGCCTCGTCTCCCATATTTCCTTTCGACGAGACGGCGGCGGGGCAAGACGTGATGATCGCCGCTTGAAGGTAGCGGCGCGACGACTCCAGGATTCCAGGTTAGGCGCTAAGCTCTTCCATGCCCAGCACACACGTACTTCTCTGCGTGGACTATGCATTGAAACTTGCACACCTGCAAGGCTGCAACGACCCTTTCTGAATTCAGATGTCAGACGCCAACTAGATAGTCCTCGATCAGTTTGGTGATTAGTACTAACGACCCTTTGCTGGATTTAACAGTCGATAACCCAGGTTGATGCCTGTCTGCATGTACTTTAGAAGTAATCAACATTGGCAAAATGCCCTGTGTATTCCAGGATGCATGCATACCTTTAGCATGAGCGGGACGGGAGCATTTTAAATTTTGGAATAGACTAGACTCATATAAACTTTGTTACGTACATTTTAGAAATTTGTAAGTATTGAGAAGCAATAATAATTTGTGCTGCTGCACTCATTTTAACAGGACGGTTTTATGCTTGACTGTACATTAATTTAGAGGTTGACTATTGAAACAGTTCATATCCGGAGGGCTTATATGTGTGTGATTTGTCACGGGTTTGATTGCATAGGGATTCAATCTTATATATGTGCAGAGCGCTTATATATGTGTTTTATTTGTTGTTATTTCGCAGGTATGAAACCACTCGGTTATCTATCTGTCCGGCAGGCAGAACAGGGAGAGAGACAACGAGAGGAACAATGTTCAGAAGAGAAGATAAATTCAGAGGAATGTAGAGGAGATGCATGAGGTAGCTGAAGATGCACATGTATTTCATCGGCCCTAGAAGTTGCCAGTTTCTAGGAAGGTTGTGAAGGGAAGTAGGTCCATAACAGGACAATCAAAGGTGGCTGAAGGAAAAAGAAACAAAGGGGTGGAGATGAATCCACAAGCAGTGATAGTGATTATGAGGTTGATTTAGAAGAAGAAAATAGTTCTGCTGATGATGAAGAAGCAATTGAATTCAGAAAATATGCAAGGGACCTCAAGAACAAGGTCAGGAACAAAATGCTTGGAGAAGAGGATGACAAAGCAGTTGATGTGCTAGAGGATTTCCTTGTCCCAGAGGATTGCAAGCTTGATGATGGTGATGGTGATACACACCTTATTTTGACAGCGTAGATGATTTATCTTATGATGAAGCAAGTGATGGGGATGACATGCCTAAGAGGAAGAAGACGGAGCACATAGTTTATGATAGCACTTCTGAAATTCCTTTATTCTCTGTTGGTATGGCCTTCCATGACAGTAGGGAGTTCAAGAATGCATTGGTCAAGTATGGACTGAAAACATATCACCACTTGTTATTTCCAAAAGATGAGAAAAAGAGAGTAAGTGCAAAATGCAGTTGGCCTGGCTGTCCTTGGAGTATTTATGGGTCCATTACTAGCAGGTCTGATTGGTTGCTAGTATGGAGGTACAATAATGAGCACACATGCATTCCAAGAAGGGACAACAAGCTGGTCACATGTGGTGTCATTGCAAAGAAGTATTTTAGGCAAATCAGGGACAATCCATCATGGAAGGCAGAGCATATTCAACAAGCTGTTCTTCAGGATCTAGTAGCTGATGTGTCCATCTCCAAATGCAAACGAGCAAAGAAACTTGTTATGGAGAAGATAATTGATCTATCTGATGGTGAGTATGCTCGGGTTTATGATTATCAGCTTGAGTTGCTTAGAAGCAACCCCGGTAGCACTATCGCAGTGACATTAAATCCAGAAATTCTTAACATCAATGTGTTTGAAAGAATGTATATGTGTTTAGATGGTTGCAAGAAAGGATTTCTTGCAGGATGTAGAAGAGTGGTGGGGCTAGATGGATGTTTTTTGAAGGGTGCATTCAAGGGGCAGTTGCTTTGTGCAATTGGCAGATATGCGAATAACCAGATGTATCCAATAGCTTGGGCAATAGTAGAGGTTGAGAGTTATGAGTCCTGGTACTGGTTCATTGGGTTTCTTCAAAAAGATCTCCAGATAAATAACAATGGTGAAGGATGGGTTTTCATCTCTGATCAACAGAAAGTGAGCTAAATTTTTGTTACTCATATTTTTGTTATTACATATATGATACAGAATTAATTCTCTTACTCTCCTATTGTCCTTATGGATGTGAGATTATTTGCTTATGTCAATTTTTTCTTTCCTTATGTAGGGTCTCATCAGGGCAGTCAAATGAGATTGTGCCCCTAGCAGAGCATAGGATGTGTGCAAGACATTTATGCTAATTGGAGAAAAGAACACAGGGACAAGGTCTTTCAGAAAATGTTCTGGGCATGTGCGAAGTCATCAGATAGAAGCCAATTCAATTACAACAGGGCTAAGCTTGCACAAAACACAGTAGAAGGTGTGAGAGACATGATGAAAACCGCGCCAGAGCATTGGTGTAGGGCCTACTTTAGGATTGGCTCTTTCTGTGAGTCAGTTGAGAACAACATGTGTGAGTCATTTAATAATGCCATCATGAGATCAAGGTTCTACCCTGTAGTAACGGCAATGGAAATCATTAGAAAGAAGGTCACTGTGAGGATCCAACAAAACAGAGCAAAGTCTCAGAAGTGGCATGGAACCATTTATCCAAATATTTTTAAGAAATTGAAGGTCAACATTGAGAGATCCGCTAGGTGTCAAGTGTTGTGGAATGGAAAGGATGGGTTTGAAGTACATGAAGGTGAGCACAGGAGATACACGGTAAATCTAGAAAACTAGACATGTTCATGTAGATATTGGTGGCTTTCTGGCTTGCCTTGTTGTCATGCAGTGAGTGCAATCTACACCTGCTCGAGAGATTTAGATCTCTACATTTCACCTTGCTACTCAATAGCTGAGTACGACAGAATTTATGATCATGTTCTTCAGCCTGTGAATGGACCAGAAGATTGGCTAATTTATGAAAAACCTAGACCTCTTCCACCTAAGAAAAGAACTCAGAAAGGTAGGCCCCAGACAAAGAGAAGGCAGGAAGAAGGAGAGAAACCTAGGGACCCATCAAAAATGTCACGTGCAGGCACTCAGGTCACATGTTCAAGTTGTGGAACCCAGGGGCACAACAAAAGAAAATGTACTAACAACAATACTGCTGGCAATAAAGAGCATGCAAACTTCACAAGAGCAACTACAAGGAGAAAGGATAAACAAGCAAGAACAGAGGTGGCCCCTTTCTCTCTCCTTTTACTTGCATTTTCTTCCTAACATGTGCAAATGTGCTCACATTTATTTTTTTCAATACAGCAAACTCATGTCCCATCAACACAAGAAAGTTCAGCTCCTGGTCCATCATGCATCAAAGCAAGCTCCATCTAAGCCATCAAATAGGAAGAAGAAGGTCTCAACTTCACAAAATAGTCCTTCCACTGCACCTTTCTATGGGAGAGCAAAGAATAGATCTCAGCCAATGCCAAACCAATCAGGATTCCAATGGTGGTTATGTGACAATAATTGAACTGCTAGTTACCTAGTTACATTCAAATAAATATGAACTTTTGGTACATGATTCACTATTATGCATGCTCTGGTTCATGCTATATTATGTAAAACTGGTACTGGTAGCACTTGTTCCCTGTTATGTGACACATGTACTGTTTTGCGATGTGGGCATGACTTGTTCTTATGTGATTTCACTGCTGTGTTTAGAAAAATGCATTCTTCCGAAGTAAAGCTGAAACAGGACAGATAATTGTAGTCATGTCTTGTTTATTAATTCTGCTATTGCCAATTTGCAATAATGATGGAAAATGTAAATAAGATGTTGCCAATTTGCAACCATGATAGTTACAACAACAGAGTACTTCCAATTCACAAAAGCTTTCATTCATGTCACAAGAAAATATTGCATTCATATTACATATATTGATGCATATGCAACTACACTCAGAAGTACATTCCCTAAATAAAATGCTTCATCTGAATTCTCTTTTCTCAACTAAACTGGGACAACAACACCAGCAAGAGAAGATAACACTTTTTACAAGTACTGATTCTCAATCTCAACTTCACTGAATTCTCTCTTCTAAGAGCATTAGTACATGCCTCTACAAAGAGTATAATATACACCATTTGGGCCCCTTGGATGATTCTGTGTCTAGTTTTCCTGCAATTATGGATGCTTTGAGCAGGTTTCAGTTTCAGGCTCTGCCAATCAAGGTCTATTTGGATCATCTAGGAGAACAACTTGGTGAAATTGTTAACCTTCTTGCCCTCTCCAACTGCAACGTGTGACCTGCGTCTCTGATGATCTCTAGTCTGGATTCCTTGCCTAGATGCCTGCACTAACCAACAAAAAACACAACCACTGTTATTCTCTTTTCCTTTTGAAGAAAGGCTATGTTGTTAGTATCATACAGGATTCATGTAAGCTAAATTACCACTCGCATTTTACCTTTATAGTTTGTAGCCAAAATCGATGGGGAACACCTAGTCCTTGTCTCCCTTGTAATACAGAGAACAAATTGAACCAACGACGCATTCTACTTGTAAAAAAATCCCAACGAAAGCAGAACAGGGCATTGCCTTCAAAAAAGCTTAAAATTCAATATACCTGCATCTGTACTGTCCCAATTAATACTCACGATGTACATCGAACAAGAACTCCAAGATGAGATTGCGCTGCTCCATTGATCCATGGCGAGGGTGGTCCTTGTTCAGGGAGCTTCCAGGTCATGGGAGAATGAGGGATCGGGGGAGGAGAGGGGCGGCCATGGCGGCGAACAGGGGAGGAGAGGAACCAGAGAACAAAAAGACGACTAGTTTCAGCGGGCGGCCATGGCGACAAACAAGGCAAGAGGAAGAGATGAACTATCAGATTGGGGATTGGGGATTGGATGAATTAGGAACAGCCGCCGGCCCGTGCTGATATCTCCTGCGCCACAGTACCAAGCCGACGTGGCCACCCTGTAGAGCCACGTAAGCAAAACCACCGGCAGATACCATTCTAATTGGGATTAGGGGGTGCCTTGGCTGGTATTAGATATCTCAGGGGATTAGTTAACTGGTTTCAGAGTTAGGGGGGTGGGTTAGTCGGTTTCTAAAACCACAGGGGGTGATGTGGACTTCTTTCCTGAGATTGGTCGTGCTCATACCTCGCGGGGCGGCGGCTGGGAGAAGGAGAAGTTGACCTTGGCCTGGATGGCGAGGCGAACGTCGTCGGCGTCGAGCTGGGGCTTGGCCGCGTGGTCGGCGTAGACCTGGGCGTCGCCGAGCACGTCCCGGACGTAGCGGTAGGCCAGGTCCAGGAACTGGTGCACTACGCGCGGCTCGTACTCGCCCTCGCCGAGCCCCATCGACCGGAGGAGCTCCCGCACCGCGCGCGCGTCGCGAGGCTCGTCCGGGCCGGAGGCTCCTCCCGCCGCCGCCGCCGCGGACGGAAGCGATGGCCGCACGCCGCCGCTGTCCATGGTCTGATTGCTGTGTCCTGGCTGGTGGGGGTTTCGGGGAACGAATCAGGGTTACATGTTGTGCCTTTTAAAAGATGGAAAGTTGTATTGCTGCCATCGAAGACGCTTTGGCCGAGTGGTTAAGGCGTGTGCCTGCTAAGTACATGGGGTTTCCCCGCGAGAGTTCGAATCTCTCAGGCGTCGATTTATTTTTTAGTTTTTTTCTCTGTCTTAGTTATTTCATCCCACTCCATTTTTCTCTCTGTTTTATTTCTCTCTATTTATTTTCCATGAAAGTTTTTTTCCTGAAATAGATATTCGCTTTTCTCACCAACTAGTTAGTATGCACGTGCAATGCACGTCTTCTTATAATTCGATATTCGGATTGATTTTTTTATGCATTTGTAGATTTTTTTGCATGGTATCCACCAAACTAATAGTCAGAGAATCATAACTTGAGTAATCTTTATGAATAAAAATATTATGTTTTGATATATTTGTATGAGGAAAAAAATCATGTGTTAGTACTATAAGATAATGACTTAATAAATTTGAAAATAAATGATCATGTTTTGTCCAAGTTGACCATACAAACGACTCATGTTTGACACGATACCCAAAACACGACTCATGTTTGACACAATCAATCATGTCCATCCATAATACCAGATTCAGTGGCTAAGAGTTACACAAAAGAATCTCTTAACAGGAAGCTCCCCATCACAATGTCTCAGGCTAAAGAAATCGTCTCGTTGCCTCCATAGCCATACCTCACGCCGACATTTTTTCACTCGTACAACCTGTCTGCTTTACAATGTTTAGAAGTGGTATGTCAGAGTTGCTGAAAACTAATTTTTATGTCAACAATATGGCACTTTTATGGTAGCACTCTTCAGAACAAGAGGAAAGAGACTGAAACTTCTCGATCTACTCTATGGTGTGTAATGTGAGCTCACTCCTCAGACTGAGCATTCAAAAGCTTTCAACAGTATTGAATATGTAGCAGAAAGGGTACTAAAAATATCAAGCATCTACGGTTTATACAATTCATTGCATTGGAGCAAAATTTCAGTGGTGTATGGTAGAGCAAGGGGGAAAACACAACATCAAGCTTGCTGCCCATATTGACATTGCCCTCTTCAAAAATTGGTGACTTATGTATCGACATCTTGGATATGTCTGCAGACATGAAGAAAATATTTAGTATGAAAGCATCATGTCTTCTCAATGATGCATTACTTAAAAACAATGTTGTTGGAAGCAGACCGTACCTGAAGGTCTAGATAAATGCTTACATGATGCAATTTATATTCCCCATGTCATGGATACAATCTTGATAACTCAAAAAAAATATTATAGGTAGACCAGAATTGCAAAATGAGGTGATCCAAAAACTGGATCTTTCACTGGCTGAGGGCAATCACTATTAGTACAAAATCAATATGGAAATATTCAATTGTTGTGAAAGAACTATAATACTTGTTGTTGCATCAGTACAATCAAGAGTGCTCAGAATTCCAAAAGGAGTTGATTTACCGTGGCTTGACTGTGACAAACTGGTGCGTCGTGGGTGAGGATCCTATGGGTGTGCAGTGCAGTAAGGCGGCGGGAGAGAAGCGAAGCAGGGGCAGTGCAACAAGAGTTCCAGGAGATCTGTAGCAGGAGATTTATGGTTACCATGATTCTAGACTACATTTATTTTAAAAAAAGTTGAACTGGGCGCAATTTGTTTTGTGGTTAATCCACTGCCCCTGAATGCTTTGGCAAATTATGAAGACAAGAAACAGGTATAATAGTAAGCATATAGTACCCAAACAGGTTGTAAAAGGAAAAACATAGTTGTATCATTTCATAGAATATTTTCGAAGAAGTTACATCCGAATATGTTACCCTTTTGCAATCTTTGCTAAATACAGATCATAAATGTCGGTACATGGTCAAATATGTACAAGGTCAATTATATAGATGCAATGGTACATTATATAGATATACAACAGTAGGAGAAGAGTCACTAATCATTGCATTCTAATGATTGTGTTGAGCGTCTACACTGAAATATAAGAAGCTCGTTCAAAGTAAACACTCAGTATGTACAAAAAATACAACAAAGGGAGAGTGAGATGATATACCTGATAAAAGTTCAAATAATCTACTCCCGACAAAGCTCCTTTACTTGATAAAGGTGGTAGTAGCTGTTGGGGAACGTAGCATGCAATTTCAAAAAAAAATCCTACGATCACGCAAGATCTATCTAGGAGATGCATAGCAACGAGAGGGGGAGAGTATGTCCACGTACCCTCATAGACCGAAAGCGGAAGCGTTAGTTTAACGCGGTTGATGTAGTCGAACGTCTTCGCGATCAACTGATCAACTACCGAATGTACGACACCTCCGAGTTTAGCACACGTTCAGCTCGATGACATCCCTCGAACTCTTAATCCAGCAAAGTGTCGAGGGAGAGTTTCGTCAGCACGATCGCGTGGTGACGGTGATGGTGATGTGATCCGCGCAGGGTTTCGCCTAAGCACTACGACAATATGACCGGAGGAGTAAATGGTGGAGGGGGGCACCGCACACGGCTAAGAAACAATTGATGTGCTTTGGGGTGCCCCCTGCCCCCGTATATAAAGGAGGGAGAGGGAGAGGGCCGACCTAGGCGCGCCCCCAAGGGGGTGGAGTCCTACTAGGACTCTAAGTCCTATTCGGCCTCTCCCTTCCTTCTTCCGGAGGGGGAAAGGGGGAAGAAGAGGGAGAGGGAGAAGGAAAGGGGGGCCGCGCCCCCTCCCCTTGTCCAATTCGGACTCCCTATGGGGGGGCTGTGCCACCCCCTTATGGGCTGCCCTCTCTCTCCCCTATGGCCCATGTGGCCCATTACTTTCCCCGGGGGGTTCCGGTAACCCCTTGGTACTCCGATAAATACCTGAAACACTCCGAAACCATTCCGGTGTAAGAATACTATCGTCCAATATATCAATCTTTACCTCTTGACCATTTCGATACTCCTCGTCATGTCTGTGATCTCATTCGGGACTTCGAACAACATTCGGTCACCAAATCACATAACTCATATAATACAAAACGTGATCGAACGTTAAGCGTGCGGACCCTACAGGTTTGAGAACTATGTAGACATGACCGAGACACCTCTCCGGTCAATAACCAACAGCGGAACCTGGATGCTCATATTGGTTCCTACATATTCTACGAAGATCTTTATCGGTCAAACCGTAATGACAACATACGTCATTCCCTTCGTCATCGGTATGTTACTTCCCCAAGATTCGATCATCGGTATCTTCATACCTAGTTCAATCTCGTTACCGGCAAGTCTCTTTACTCGTTCCATAATGCATCATCCCGCAACTAACTCATTAGTCACATTGCTTGCAAGGCTTATCATGATGTGCATTACCGAGAGGGCCCAGAGATACCTCTCCGATACTCGGAGTGACAAATCCTAATCTTGATCTATGCCAACCCAACAAACACCTTCGGAGACACCTGTAGAGCATCTTTATAATCACCCAGTTACATTGTGACGTTTGATAGCACACAAGGTGTTCCTCTGGTATTCCGGAGTTGCATAATCTCATAGTCAAAGGAATATGTATAAGTCATGAAGAAAGCAATAGCAATAAAACTTAACAATCATTATGCTAAGCTAACGGATGGGTCTTGTCCATCACATCATTCTCGTAATGATGTGATCCCGTTCATCAAATGACAACACATGTCTATGGTCAGGAAACTTAACCATCTTTGATCAACGAGCTAGTCAAGTAGAGGCATACTAGGGACACTTTGTTTTGTCTATGTATTCACACATGTATCAAGTTTCCGGTTAATACAATTTTAGCATGCATAATAAAAATTTATCTTGATATAAGGAAATATAAATAACTACTTTATTATTGCCTCTAGGGCATATTTCCTTCAATTGCTCGAGAAGAAGTAATCGTTATTGATAAAGACTATTGTTTCTTTGGGTAAGGTTGTATATATTTTGTTCTGATGGGTAAACCAACACAGTCGTATTAGTTGCACGATCCATAATGCTCTTTTGAACAATTATGATCCTAATGTTTCTGCGAATGACAAACTCAAATTTTGCAAATTGATGGATAGGGGGGAGTAGAAATAGTGACTACCTTAACTGAGCAAGTATTACAGAAAGGTTATATAGTTGTCATATGTTCATTTAGCTATGTAGATTCTTGACCTTGCATTGCAGTGACCAAATATTTTTCTGACGTAGTTTAATGCAGCCCCAATAGAAGAATGGAAGATAAAACATTGTTTTATTCATTGTCAGTAGAAGTGTTCAATACTATGTGACAGATTAGTGCACGTACAATTCCTGCAACTCCCCTTAAGGGCATGTACAATAGAGAATTGATGAATTCAGGAAGAAAATACACGAGTTAATGGTGAGTAAGCTAAAGGATTTTTTTAAACCAAAATTTGCATCTGTTTTAAAGAACAACGGTTATCTATGAATCAATAACTGCTTCTGATTAATTGAAACCATTTCCCCATTTTAAATTACTATTTGTGATAAATGAACAAGGAAACCCTTTTCTATTGCGTACAAAGGGAAGTACAAAATCAAGATTTAACTATTAACATGCTAAGGAATGAACAAGGAAGTTCTATATATGGGTATTAAGTACTCAAAGTATAGATGAACAGCAGATGAACATGAACTTGGGTTTCACAGTTTCCATTACAACAACACATATTATATCAAGTTGTATGAGATTTGGTTATGATGTTTTCCGTACAGAACATACTCCATCTCCATGGATCAATAGTCCAGAAAATGGCCAATGTGCATAAACCGTAACTAAAACCTGAAGTTGTACTTAAGCACTTTTAGCATAGCACCTGAAACAAAATTTACCCCCACAATGCTACTCCGAATTGCACTCGAACTGAATGAGATTACCAGTTATTGTGGGGGTAAATTTTGTTTCAGGTGCAATTCATTACCTAGGTGTTGGTACAACTACTCCATTACCTAGGTGTTGGTACAACTACTCCATTACCTAGGTGTTGGCACCTGAATTGCACTCGAACCGTCATCTCTGTCTTATTTCACCCTACTCCATTTTTCTCTCTGTATTATTTCTCTCTATTTATTTTCCATGAAAGGTTTTTTTTTCAGAAATGGATATTCGCTGTCACTACAAAAAAAAGACACATCCATGACATTTTGGGCTGAATGAATTTTTTTTCTGTCATACTTATGACACTTCTATGACGATAATTGTGACAAAACCCGGTATCATCATAGATGTGGTGGGGTCCTACTTCTATGAAAAAAAATCATGACAGAAAATGAGCTTTTCGTCCTGGGCGGGCCGGAGACGTAGCTGCATGACATTCTTTGGGCCGTCCATGACGGAAAAAACCGTGGTAGAAGAGAGGGTGAGGAAAATATCAGGGAGTTCCCGGTTACGGTGGCTGGCCGGGGGCCGAGCGATGCGCGTTTCTCTCGTACGTACGCGCATGTGTGCGAGGTGTTGGGCTCTAACTGAACCCGAGCGAGGCGTTGGGCTCTAACTGAACCCGAACGATTGCACTGCAGGCTACGCGTTACTGAACCCGAACGATCGATCGATGGCTGTTAACTGAACCCGATCGAGCGATTCCGTCGCTACTGCTGCTAACTGAAGCCGATCGATGCTGCCCCTGGATGAACAATGAGCGTTGTTGGGGGGTTTGGATGAACAGTTCCCGGTGGGGGTTGGATGAACAGGAACCCATGGTAGTAGAGGCCGTTGCCGCTGGATGAACAATACCCCGATCGATCGAGCCGGTGGATGAACAGGACCCCGTGGAGGGCTGGTTGAACAGTAGCCGGTGGAGGGCTGGTTGAACAGTAGCCGGTGGAGGGCTGGATGAACAGTAGCCCGTGGAGGGGTGGTTGAACAGGACCCCCGTGGAGAGGGCTGTTTGAACAGTAGCCGGTGGAGGAGCGCGCGGTGGAGGCTGGATGAACAGGAGCCCGTGGATGAACAGCCGCAGGTGAAGGCTGGAGGAGGTCGACGGTGGATGAACAGTAGCCCGTGGAGGCAGTCGACGGTGGAGATGAACAGTATCCCGTGGAGTCCCATTTTGCGGTACGCCATACCCCTCCTGATGAACATGACCCCTATTTCGACCGTAGCGCTCCAACACAAGTCCGTTTCCTCCGTTTTGTGGTACGCCAGACCCCTCCCGATCAACACGGCCCCGTTTTGACCGTAGGAGGTCCGTTTCCTCCATTTTGGGGTACGCCAGACCCCTTCCGATGAACAGGATTCCGTTTCCACCGTGGCCGGTCAAACACAAGGCCGTTTCCTCCGTTCTGCGGTATGCCAGGCCTCATTTCCATCGCCTGTTCCGTCCAAGCCGGTTGACTACCGATGAACCGCACACGTTCCGTTGTCTCCCGGTGAACACGACGCATTCCGTTGCCTCCCCATGAACACGATGACGACGCAGTTTCTCCGTTCCGACCCAGGCACAGCCATGTACACGAGCCTTGGTCGTACGTATGCGCGAGTAGGCGTTCGAGACCCCGCCCGTATGTACGTACGTGGCCGTATTTTCTTTCTTGTACTCTGGCAGCTGTACGTACGTGTACATGCTACGTGCGCGCCTCTACTATGACACGTGTGCGCCTCTACATCGACCAGTATGTACGTACACGTTCACAACCAGAATGACAAAGCTACGTACGCTTCGACCAGGTGGGTCCGACTGTCAGGCACTTCCTTGCGTACGAAGATGTAGTTGGTGGGTCCTAGCAGTCAGGGGGGCGAATCATTTTTTTGCCCGTAATATGGACGCACTTTCTTGCATGCGAAGATGTAGTTGGTGGGTCCCAGCAGTCAGGGGAAACGTTTTTTTTTCGCAAAATACAGTGGCCCGTCCGGTGGGTCCCTGCTGTCAGGTGGAGGAATAATTATTTTGCGCGTAATAAGGAGGCACTTCCTTGCTGCGGTCGTGGACCCATCTGTCAGCCTCTCCACGTACAGTACTCTTCCAATGGAAGTCGTTCGTTGACCACATTGACCACGCCGCGCCGAGAGCACCAGGGCGGTGGACGACGGCGAGGCCTAGGAAGGGGACTACGCGGAGCCGTGGAAGACACGGCAGTGGATGCCCACGCGGAAGGGAGTACGTGGGTTGACTGCTTTGGCTGCGATGTGAGGCTGCCGTCGCCGGAGAATAATAGGAGGTGTAGGTGAGTATAGAGGGATAGCATGGCCAGCGGTGACAGCACAGCCGGACACGGGAGGCAGGAGCAGGCGGCACGGCCGATGCTTGTTTGGACGGCTGGAGCAAGAAGACCAGAGGTTGAAGAAGCACTACCACCGTTGGATGGATATCGTACGGTAACTGGAGCTAGAATCGTTCATATTGACTAAGTTGACAAACCCTCCGTCCCCGTCAACTTAGTAGGCCCACAAGTCAGCCTCCCACTATGGAGGGTCCCAGCTAGGAGGGGGTATTCATTTTTTTGTGCGTAATAAGGAGGCACTTCCTTGCGTGCAAAGATATAGCTGGTGGGTGTGACCTGTGAGTGGGGGGACGTTTTTTCACGAAATGCAGAGGCCCTTCCGGTGGGTCCCAGCTGTCAGGTGGAGAAATCATTATTTTGCGCGTAATAAGGAGACATTTCCTTGCGTGCGGCTGTGGACCCAGCTATCAGCCTCTCCACGCACAGTCTACTTTCGATGGATGTCGTTCGTTGACCACGTTGACTACTCCACGCCGAGCGCATCCAAGGTGGTGGACAACGGCGAGGCCCCTGACAACAACGAGCCGGAGATGGGAAGACGCGGGAGTAGAGTCGCAGGCGGAGAGGTGTACGAGGGTTAACTTGTTCTGGTGCGGTGTGGTTCGGCAGTCGGTGGAGAAGAACAGGAGGTGTGGAGGGATGGCCTGGCCAACGGTGGGGTAGTGCTTCATAGCGAAGCGTGCTAAGCAGAGCTGCTAGCAGCAGGAGGCGGGAGCAGGTGGTCCCGGCGGCGCTGGAGGAAGAAGACAAAAGATTGAAGATGGATGCCGGTCGTTGGATGTAAATCCAACGGCTAACGATGTCAGAATCATTTGTTGACTAAGTTGACAACGACTTGCGTTGGCTTCGACCTCTTGGCCCACATTTTTCAGAATTTATAGTCAATTTGATCTCTTTTTTTAGAATTACAGTCCATTTGCTGGGTTGGGTGAACAAATAATGTAGCGTCCATGCGGCCTATTTATTTTTCTCCTAAAAAATTACAGACCATTTGCACTAGAAATATATGATTTTGCTGGGCTGATTCTAATTATAATGTTGGGTTGGGCGCAGCAATGTTATCAAAAAATAAACAGGGGCAGAGCATTTTGTTATAAATATATTTAAATAAGTGATTTATTATTACATTGGTCCTTAAATCTTACCAAGCTTTTGTACACAATCACAAAGATTTTCGTTGCCAAAAAAATCCAGTATTTTATTGTTAAGAAATTATTTTTATAAGTTAATAAGATGTGGGATATTGTTTTCTTACATATGTAAGTATCTGTTAAATATATGATGACAATAACAATAATATATAATAACATACAAAATAATTTAAATATATATAATATAGTTAGAAGGGAAACAAAAGTTGGACCAGGTGTTCTATGCTTATATAGAAAAATAGAACATACCTCTGCGTTTTCTTCAAAAAAATACATAATTTGGGCTGCTGATGTTTCAAGAAAAATAAAACCTCGGATGGGAGGTCCATAGGCTGGTCGATACATGACGGCCCTCAAAAAAATACAAACCGACATGTCGTGGGCTGCGCATGTTAAAAAAGAAATCCTAGACGGGGCAGCCCAGAACCCAACGGATACTTGCTGCCCCAGTGATAATAAATGATACTACCTGCCAGCTCCAAAGCTTCGTTGTGAATTTATCTCCTACGTTGAAGCACCTAAAAAAATTGTAACTATGTTGACAAACCCGTGGGCCCCAACGTCAGTATAGCATTAGGAGGAAGTTTTTTTCTATGAGGCACTTGCTTGCGTACGGTCATAGACCTGTTGGGTCCCGACTGTCCGCCTCTCCATGTACAGTCCTCTCCGGATTACTCTCGTTTGTTCAGCATGTTCACAACAACAGGCAGCGGCGCCGCGGCGAGCGCACAAAGGCGCAGGAGGTGATCGAACCACCCAAGGCAGTGCCTTATTTGTAACAAAAGTACTGAACTAGCCCAGTGGCCAAGTGACACTACCTGACAGCTGTTCCGCCCGGGTTTGATTCCACCTGATGCAGGGAAAATATCTCCAAATTTTTGCCTCTGCCATTATTGACATGTGGGTCCCCATTGTCATCTACGCACACCACGTCCAACACTTGCCAAAACTTCGTCCCTCGTTTTCTCTGTTTTTCGCACACTCGACATTGTGTGGGCATTTTGAAAATAGCATATCTTTTTGACTGTGCATCATATGAAGATGTGCTATGCATGAATGTTGATCAGCATGATGTTAACTGGCTGGTAGTTCCATTTTCGACCATGAATAAAACTTCCAACATGATGTTAACCCTGTTTGAAAAGGCCATGTTAATATAAATGCTCTGCCTCTGAAAGTTGCAGTTTCTTATCTGAAACTGAAACTTGTAGTATCTTCTCTGAGAATCACATTGTCTGCACTTTTATACTCCTATGAAACTACATTTTTTGAAGTGCTAAAAATAGATCTATAGAATTCATAAAATACTTCATATGCTCAATACTGCAAATCTGAAATTCAAAAGACATTCATATCTGAAAGTACTCTCAAAATACACAACACAAAACACAATTCACAACCTGCAAATACTGACAACCCTAAGCTCCTCCTGACAATTCACAACCTGCCCGACTATTGGGCTGGGGGGCATTCCCCTCCTATTCCTCGGCGGCAGACAGCCGCCCCGTGAGACGATGTGAACGGCGAGGGAGAGGATGGCGGGGAAGCATCATCAGGCCAACTGCTTTTCTCCTCTTGCAGCTGGGTTCGGTCGATGAAGACTCCACCGGCTCGCTCTGGCACGACACCCTCACAAACGGCACCCTGTAGATGCTCGATCCTTCAATCTCTGGTGGATGCTCCATCTAGGATCGATAATCCCACCACCGATCCCTCACGATCGGATTCGGTGAATCTGTTTGCTCCATGGCCCAGAGGAGCAGCTCTATGTACTCCCGTGCGACTCCCTTCGGGAGTATCATCACCTTTTCGCTCTGTTGCAGATAGTTGGCCATAGATGTCGTCGTCGTCGCTAGTTGGTCCTTGTTGTCAAACCAAGACTGTATCTCCAACATCCTAGCTAGCTTCACAGGGTCGCCGTCTACGATCCTCATGTATCGTTTGTACTCCTCCATCGATCTACTTCTCCACAACACCTTCACTCGCCGGCGGTGGTTTTGGAATGGAAGAGGAGAGGAGCAGCGTTGGTTTTGGATTAGAACGAGAGAGGAGCGGTGCTGGTTTTGGATTGGAACAGGAGAGGAGGGGCGGTGGTTTTGAAATGGAAGAGGAGAGGAGCGGCGCTGGATTTAGATTGGAACAGGAGAGGAGCGGCGGTGGTTTAAGAGGAGAGGAGCGACGCTGGTCTTGGAAGTATTTTTTTTGTTTTGCGTATTTTGGGTCAAAGTTTTACCACGTACTGTATTTGACAAGAAAAATGTGAATGCATGTCACCAAAAATTGTATCGTTTGATTCGTATCTGAATGTACTTTCAAATTCGTATAACATATATTTTATTTGTGAAAATCATGGTCAATTATGACCCAGAATAAAAGGGAGACTTGTTAATGTGGGGTCTCTTTCTTAATTGAAGGGTAAATTGATTTTGATTTTGATCGAGTCACAATGCGCCGGCCCTCTCGTCCAATCCTAAATTGCTGCCGCACGCTCCTCTTCCTCTTCTCCATTGCAAAACCACCTCCTCTCTCCTCGGACGAGGATCCCCTGACGTAGCCCATCCTACCATTGAGACACTGACACATGGGTCCCACCAAGCGCGGGGCCCACCTATCAACGACCGAAAGGCAGGGAAACCTCTCATATCCATCATCTCCATTCCAAAATCACCGTCTCGCCTCTCCCTCTTCTCCATTTCAAAACCACCCCCTCTCCTCTCCATCATCTCCATTCCAAAACCACCGTCTCACCTCTCCCTCTTCTCTATTGCAAGACCACCGTTTCTCCTCCCATCTTCCAAAGCTAGCACCGGACCACTCAGAAGGACATCTATGGAGAGGATGCAGCAGCGAATCAGGCAGATCGCCGGCGGCGACCAGGCAAAGTTAGACAGGTTGAAGGAGATCCTTACTTGGTTTGACAATGAGTGGGAGATTTCGAGGATGGTGAGTGCCATGTGGCAATGTATGCGACAGAGCGAGACAGCGGCGATGTACTCCTCGGCGGCAGTCACGCAGCAGTCCTTCGAGTTCATCAAGTATCTCCTCTGGGCGATGGAGCAGACAGATTCGCCCGAGGCGAAAGTCAGGTGGAGGTGGTGGGCGTACAGGTCGAAGGTCGAGCACCCAGAGGATAACGAATCGATCGAGTACGTTGTGCCGTTCGTGAGGGTGCAGAGCCAGCCGGAGCCACAGGAGTATTTGTTCTCCCACCGCAAGAGGAGGCCGGATGGCGCGACGTCGCTTCCTCGCCATTCTCCATGGTTCCCTTGATGCTCGCCTCATTTCAAAGGCGTTCGTAGGGTTTAAGGTAAGCTTCGTACTAACCTAATCTTCCATCTGCTCATGCTTACAATCAGTGTGACAGCTAATAAAAATCATGCTTACAATCAGTCTCCGAGTACTACGCCAATCACCCTAAAATAGCTCTGGACCTTTGGGTCATAGTTTTGACACTGTGTACAAATAAAGAAAAATAGATTGGTGCTTCTTTCAGAAAAGAGTACACCCCTAGAAAACTTCCAATATAAGCTACTAGTATTTTTTGGAAGTCTAAGCTACTAGTATTTGGTTAGAGGATTTGCTACCGAGAAAGATCTATCCACAGTGAGCCCACACATCCCACTGATGGTGGTGGATGCCAATGCTTAGATGGAGCAGGGTTGGTGTCGGTAATTTTTACTTGGCACCTCGCACTCTGCATATATGCCGGTTCCATCCGTATATTTGTGCAGTTCCACCAAAATGCAGCTGAATAACCCTGTTTGGATAGATAATGAAAAGGCGTGATTACATTATAGTGGCACTAGTTGATGAAACATACACTAATAAATAGAAGAAAATATTGTGATAGTATCATAGCATGCCATGCTGCGAGGGCGAGATGGGCCCTGCGACGCCTCATACTGGAAATTGACCCAAGTCTCCCCGATACACCTTCTGCCAGTGATGAACATCAGTGTACAACGGTAGTACAAGGTGGGGCCTTGAGACATTCCAATCTCTATTTTTGTGCAGATCAACTAAAATTAAGCACCCCAGTTTGCAGAAACGCTTAAACATTAACAATGGGACTAGTTGATGAAACATATACTAACAAAGAGAAGCACTTTCTTTATCTACATTGGAAATGAAATGATAGAGAGGACACTATTTTAACTGTATTATTACTTCATTTTATCAGTGGCACTAGGGTCGAGCAGGTGGCAAACAAGGTGTACCGTGCGTCGCAAGGATGGAGGCCGGGGGTGCTTAGACTGGGATGCTGAAGCTGGCTCTTTCAGTCCCTATCTTCGCCTCTGATGTTTCTGTGGTAGCATTTGGGTTGTAATCCAAACTTGGTCGAGCTGGTGCCGCGTCCCCCTACCTGCCTAGCTTATGTGGCGAACTTGTCTCCTGCTAGTACTCAGTCCGTTCTAGTAGTAGTTGCATAACTGCCCGTTTACACTGAGATGTTGTCGGATAATGGTTCTCTATGGTTGGATTTCTTTAATGGAATCAGAGGAAACCCCCTCTTTCGATATATAAAAAAAATCAGTGCCACTAGCGGTGCCAAAACATTGCCTCAAATTAATAGTGCCACTAGATTAAGGTGAAAAATAATAACATTACTGCTTTATCATGGCAGTGCCAAAACAGTAGCACAAGAGCAGACTCAACATGCAGGATATTTGGCAAACGGTCAGACCAAAAAGGAACATACCTCGTGATGGGAACCATGTCTGTAGTCAACGCCATCGTAGAAGGGATGACACCAGTCACCAACATGGATGATTCAATTCTTGGGACCTTTTGGTACAGTTCACCTAAAATGAAGCAATGTCCCATGAGCTAGCAGCTTCTTCTTCATTTTTTTAAAGAAAAGGGCTCCAGCCCCGGTTCCATTTCCATCAGAACACGAAACCCACAGAGCTTCTTCTTCATTACTTGCAATAAAATTGAGCAACATCAAGGTTGGTTGTGAAGCTCCTGGAATGTTCAACTATAATTTGGATATCATTTGTCCAGTTCAACTAAGATCAAGCGTGAAATGTATGTCTTTGTTTGCACAAAAAAGGTGGAAAGGAGGGTGACTAACAAGTGATGAAACATACATGAAATGAAAAGAAGCATGTTCCTTATCTAAATGGCAATCCTACAAGGACAATAGCAATTTCTAAAGCAGCAGCATTACTAGATATTAGTCTGGGCATTAGGATTAACTATGACAACCGTTAAATACGACATTACTTTAATGGTGCCATTGCTTCATTTTACCAGCAACATTGGTTTAACGTGTCCTTACTTTTAGCAGTGCGACTACTACATTTTACTAGCGGCATTACATAAGAGTGGCTCGGGGCAACAAACATCAGAACAGGATATCTGGGTTGGTCCCATTTTTGTTCAGTATAGCCACCTTATACTATGTGAGGCTAGCAAATCTAGTGCCGGACTTACTCTGTTGACTTGTCCCCCAGTCCCCACTTTCTTTCCTTTTTCAACCAATAGATCGGGTTTATATTGAGTTTGTATTGCGTTTCCCTTTATTTCCCTATTAGACCTAGAGACCAGTTGGATAGCCAGTCTCTGCTACTTTTCGCCCCCATCATTTCCTCTTTCGACCAAGTCCTAGATTCAGGTAACAAATCTTCCCCCACCCCCCACCCCACCCCCTTTCTTCCTTGTTTGAACCAAGTAGTACTAGATTCGAGTGCATGAACTAGTTTTACCTCTTAACAGTAAAAATTTAGGTGGCTTTCGAACAGCCGATCGATCCTATCTACGAGGGGGCCTGGGAAATAGTAAAAGATACAAAGCGATGTCAGGAGCTCGGGAAGTAGAGCAAGGCCGGTTTCGAAGGAAATTATACCTGAGGGTCGCCGAGATGTCGCTAGGTGGGCGGCGGGAGGCCGGATCTGCCCACACTACGGCAGCGAGGAAGAGGGCACTCCAAAAAAAAGACACATCCGTGACATTTTGGGCCGAACGGATTTTTTCTGTCATAATTATGACACTTCTATGACAATAATTATGACAAAACACGGTATCATCATAGATGTGGTGGGGTCCTACTTCTATGACAAAAAATCATGACAGAAAATGGGCTTTTCGTCATGGGCGGGCCGGAGACGCAGCTGCATGAAATTCTTTGGGCCGTCCATCACGGAAAAAACCGTGGTAGAAGCGAGGGCGAGGAAAATATCGGGGTGTTCCCGGTTATGGTGGGTGGTCGGGGCCGAGCGATGCACGTTTCTCTCATACACGCACGCGCGTGTGTGCGAGGCGTTGGGCTCTAATTGAACCCGAGCGAGGCGTTGGGCTCTAACTGAACCCGAGCGATTGCACTGCAGGCTACACGTTACTGAACCCGATCGATCGATGGCAGTTAACTGAACCCGACCGAGCGATTCCTTCGCTACTGCTGCTAACTGAAGCCGATTGATGCTGCCTCTGGATGAACAGTGAGCGTTGCGGGGGGGGGGGGGGGGGGGGTTGGATGAACAGTTCCCAGTGGGGGTGGATGAACAGGACCCCGTGGTGTGATGAACAGTACCCCGATCGATCGAGCTGGTTGGGGCTGGATGAACAGGACCCCGTGGAGTGCTGGATGAACAGGACCATCCCGTGGAGGGCAGGATGAACAGTAGACGGTGGAGGGCTGGATGAACAGTAGCCCATGGAGGGGTGGTTGAACAGGAGCCCGTGGAGAGGGCTGGTTGAACAGTAGCCGGTGGAGTAGCGCGCGGTGGAGGCTGGATGAACATGAGCCCGTGGATGAACAGTCGCAGGTGGAGGCTGGAGGAGGTCGACGGTGGATGAACAGTAGCCCGTGGAGGCTGGAGGGGGTCGACGGTGGAGATGAACAGTATCGCGTGGAGTCCTGTTTTGCGGTACGCCACACCCCTCCCGATGAACAGGAACCCGTTTTGATCGTAGCGCTCCAACACAAGTACGTTTCCTCCGTTTTGCGGTACGCCACACCCCTCCCGATCAATAGGACCCCTGTTTCGACTGTAGGAGGTCCGTTTCCTCCGTTTTGCGGTACGCCAGACCCCTCCCGATGAACAGGATCCCGTTTCGAACGTGGCCGGCCGAACACAATGCCGTTTCCTCCGTTCTGCGGTACGCCAGGCCTCGTTTTCATCGGCTGTTCCGTCCAAGCCGGTTGGCTCCCACGCGTTCCGTGCCTCCTGATGAACACGACACATTTCGTTGCCTCCCCATGAACACGACGACGATGCTGTTTCTCCGTTCTGACCCAGCCATGTACACGAGCCCTGGCCATACGTACGCGCGAGTAGGCATTCGAGACCCTGCCCGTTTGTACGTACATGGTCGTATTTACTTTCTTGCACCCTGACCGCTGTACGTACGTGTACATGCTACGTGCGCACCTCTACTACGACACGTGCGCGCCTCTACATCGACCAGTATGTACGTACACGTTCGCGACCAGAATGACAATGCTACGTACGCTTCGACCAGGTGGGTCCCGACTGTCAGGCACTTCCTTGCGTGCGAAGATATAGCTGGTGGGTCCCAGCAGTCAGGGGGGCGAATCGTTTTTTTGGTTTTTGCCCGGACGCACTTCCTTGCGTGAGAAGAAGTAGCAGGTGGGTCCCAGCAGTCAGGGGGAAACATTTTTTTCGTGAAATACGGTGGCCTGTCCGGTGGGTCCCCGCTGTCAGGTGGAGGAATAATTATTTTATGCGTAATAAGGAGGCACTTCCTTGCTGCGGCCGTGGACCCAGCTGTCAGCCTCTCCACGTACAGTCCACATACGATGGAAGCCGTTCCTTGACCACATTGACCATGCCGCGCCGAGAGCACCAGGGCGGTGGACGACGGCGAGGCCTAGGAAGGGGACGACGCGGAGCCGGGGAAGACGGGTAAGTGGAAGCCCGCGCGGAGAGGAGTACGAGGGTTCACTGGTTTGGCTGCGGTGTGAGGCTGCCGTCGCCGCAGGGCCTGGCCAGCGGTGGGAATAGTAGGGGGCGGTGAGGCCTTCGCGGCAGCACATCCGGCCACGGGAGGCAGGAGCATGCGGCACGACCAGCGCTGCTTTGGGCGGCTGGAGCAACAAGACCAGAGGTTGAAGAAGCACTACGGCCGTTGGATGGACATCGTACGGTCACTGGAGCTAGAATCGTTCATATTGACTAAGTTGACAAAGCACTCCGTCCCCGTCAACTTAGTAGGCCCACAAGTCAGCCTCCCACCAAGGTGGGTCACAACCAGTAGGGGGAGTATTCATTTTTTTGTGCATAATAAGGAGGCACTTCCAATGGGTCCGAGCTGACAGTGGGGGGGAACATTTTTTTCGCGCAATATGGTGGCCCGTCCAGTGGGTCCCAGCAGTCAGGGGCAAACATTTTTTTCGCGAAATACGGTGGCCCATCCGGTGGGTCCCTACTGTTAGGTGGAGGAATCATTATTTTCCGCGTAATAAGGAGGCACTTCCTTGCTGCCGTCGTGGACCCAGCTGTCAGCCTCTCCACGTACAGTCCACATCCGATGGAAGCCGTTCCTTGACCATGTTGACCACGCCGCGCCGAGAGCACCAGGGCGGTGGACGGCGGCGAGGCCTAGGAAGGGGACGACGCGGAGCCGGGGAAGACACGGCAGTGGAAGCCCGCGCGGAGAGGAGTACGAGGGTTCACTGGTTTGGCTGCGGTGTGAGGCTGCCGTCGCCGCGGAATAACAGGGTGTGTGGGTGAGTAGAGGGATGGCCTGGCCAGCGGTGGGAGTAGTAGGGGGCGATGAGGCCTCCACGGCATCACAGCCGGCCACGGGAGGCAGGAGCACGCGGCACGACCGGCGCTGCATTGGGCGGCTGGAGGAAGAAGACCAGAGGTTGAAGAAGCACTACGGCTGTTGGATGGACATCGTACGGTCACTGCAACTAGAATCGTTCATATTGACTTAGTAGGCCCACAGGTCAGCTTCCGAAACGGTGCGCCCCAGATGTCAGGGGAAGGAATCATTTTTTGGGCGGGTGAAGCTAGAATATCCGAGATTGAAGAAGAATCACGGCATCCGTTGGATGGACATCCAACAGCCACTGCTGCTAGAACCGTGTGTTGACTATAATAAGTTGATAAAGCCTTGCATACGCGTCAACTTCTTTTTTTAGGGGACGCGTCAACTTAGTAGGCCCACAAGTGTGTGGGAGAGAAGTTATAGCCCATTTGCGATTTGTAAGAATGTACGGCCCATTTTTGAATTCTAATGGAATTTACTACAGCCCATTTACAGTTTGTTAAAAGTACAACCCATTTTGTAGCTAGGACAACGATTAATAATTTCAACCAACCGTTCAAGACAGAATTCAATAAAATTTCCCACATTTTGATGAGATCCGAAATGTTTTTATCCCGAAATTTCTAGTCAAATTAAATATAAATTTGTATTACGTAAAAATCCAACGAAACATTGCGCGCGCAACAATTAAAAAATAAGATTTTCAAAATCCATAAATTATATTTTATAAACTAATTCCGTGCTTGGTGCATTTTTTTATAGTTACTGCCCAGTTTTTATAATTACATCCCATTTATTATTTTTTAAAGCCCATTTTCTTGTTAAGCCTAATGCATCCCTCCTAGGAAAGATTTGCAGCCCAGCGGGGCGGAGAATAACATGTTGACCTTGCCTGGGTATTCCTCAAAAAACATATAGTTGGGCTAGCCATTTTCATCTTGAAAAAAATTAATATCTGGGCTGGATATCTGTCCTGGGCTAGACGGGCCACAGCCCGCCCAGTTAATACCCTGCTCTCCTCTGAACAACAACGAAAACATCGCCAAGAAAAACTCTGCAGTGCTCACGCCTCAAAAACACAAATACTGCTCGAGCTGCTTGGTCCCAGCTGTCGGCAGCACCTTGTGCAATTCTCTCATTTATTGACTACATAGGTTGACAATGGTGTGGGACCGTGATGTCAGGAAACCAGGAGGAAGCAAAAAAATATAGTTGTACATAATAAGGAGGCACTTGCGTACGTACGGCTATGGCCCTAATGGGTCCCTACTGTCAACCAGTCAAAATAAAGTCATCACCCGAATCCTCATGTTCATTGACCATGTTAACAATGCTCGGCGCCACGGCGAGCGCAACAACTCGAAGGACGACGGAGAGGGCCTCACGGGCCCTACGGATGGTCTGATACAACGCCCGCTGCTCATTCAGGAAGCAAGGATCATCAGACACCTATGAGCACCTTCGAGAGACTGAGACGGCATGAAACGGTAAGGCCACGCTTGGGAGCTCTGGTTTATTTCACAACTGTATTAAGATACAAGTGTAATTTACTCGTCATCGGAAACAACGCGTAAAATACAGGCATAATGAAACCGAGGGCCCGAGGTCTGTAAGTAAAACCGGCGGGTTACGCGTGTAATTTGAGAGACCGGCGTATATTTTACTAGTTGGAATCGACCAACCAAGCGCTTCGCCCGAGACCATCTGCTTTTATTTACAAGCGTTAGTTTTACACGGGGTTTTGGTTGGAAAACGACGATCCAATCACGGCCTAAGATGATGAGTTGGTCGGAAGATCATATGGTTTCACGTCTAACCTACCCGACTTGTCGTATAGGCTATGAATGAAACATAAGACGATGAACTTCTTATGCACGGAAATAACAGAAGAGGATGATCTTCCTAACAAGCAAATCACTGGCATTAGATCGACATGCAAAACAATACGAAGCATTATTCTCAGGAGGCACGGTGAACAGCTCGTGATGCCGCATGCCACAACACTCCAAGCTCAACTTTGCAATCAAACACAAGGCCTGGCATTACATGGACAATATTTAGAACAAAGTCTTAAAATATCTTACATAAGTCAACATTCATGTGACTATGCATCTCAGCAGAGTAAATATTTACTTCTGAACTGAAGAGAGGAATAGGAAGAAACGATCGACGTTGCTCACAGCAAAGGGCGTCCCACTCAAAAATATCAAATGCATGTCTTCTGGCTAACATCAATCAGCAAAAATTGACAAGGTTTTCCAATTCCAATATATTAAACTAATGTCAACTTTGACAAGCTTTTCCCATTCAAAATATGTAATGCCTATGATTGTGGAACGGGTAGGGTTTGTCATCAGCTTGTCATCTGATAGTCCGGTGGCTCAAGGTGTCGACGTATGATTAGAGAACCATTCGATGTATTGTGCATGATGAAGTATTATTATGGAGGACACGAACCATCTGAACATTTTGTGCAGTTCCACTAAAATCAAGCTGAGCATCCCTGTGGATTTCGTATTTATATGCTGCCAGAAAACAAAGACACATCAGCACACACATGAATATTGGCCCCAGTGTCAACCCACCAATCGGTGGACTAACAAACTGAAAGTACGGTAAACAGATTACCATACCCAGATGCCCCATCATTGTTGCTTAGAGTGACATTGACAGACTTGGAGTCCTGTCCTGGCTTCTTTGTACTTGTTTGGGCACTTGTTTGCCCAGTGTTCCTCTGAACCACAAGTAAAGCAGCCATCTCTGCAGACTAGTCATGTCACTAGCGTCTACTAATACTCTGTAAAGCTTCTTGATCATTCCTTGTGTAATGTAGCGCAAACAGTGACTGCTTCTTTCTGCAAAGTGGTAAGACCAACTGGACCCACTAATGTAGTAGTTTGCCTTAGACACATTGGCTCCTTTTGTGCAGTTCAACTAAAACCAAAGTCGGAATAAAACCGAGCTTTAATTTTGATATCCCTATAAGCAACAAAAGGTATAAGGGAAACAATTACTGAGAAATAACGGTTGATGACTTGTACTCCCAGAAGAAAAACATCTATTGATCTATGTTATCTTAATGGGAAACAAAGCAGGAGAGTAGCAATTCTCAATCAGTGTGATTCATTCATATTAACTGAGACATTATCTTAACAATGCCTTGTTTCAACATGTATAAAGAACGACAAAGCAGAAAAGTATCATTCCTAAAACAATGTGACTGATTCATTTAATAGAGACATTATCTTAACAATACCTTGGTTAAACATGTAGAAGAACTACAAAGCAGGATAGTACCATTTGTAAAACACTGTAACTGATATATAATAACAGAGAAATTATCTGAACAACACATTTCTTAAACATGTACTCCGGCCGATCCCTAACAGAAATGGTACTCCCGCCGATCCCTAACAAGTGTTGCAGTTTTGAACTAAGATTCAGTAGTTAATTCTGAGGAAAGTAGGTACTAACCTTTCAAGACCAAGATTTGAAACAACGCCTGAGGTGGATCTAAAAGAGATCTCAACACATATATGGAAATCCGGTCTCATTTTGTGCAGTTCCACCAAAATTAAGCGAAGCAAAATGTCGCAATAGCAACAAGTTGAATAGATATCCCTATTTTAACAGAGGCAAAAAAGGAATCAGTTACTGGCCAATAAAGGAGGATGAAACATGCGGCCACAAAAATGGTAATCCCGCCAATCCCTAACAAGTTTTGCAGTTTTGAAATAAGATTCAGTAGTTAATTCTGAGAGTGGCATTGCTTAATTTTACCAGCGGCATTAGATTAACAAAAAGCATAAACAGTTCCAGGGGAGAGTGGGCGCAACAACAACATGTGATTCCATCTACTTAAAAAGGGGGTGATGCAGAGTTTGTTGTAACAAAGCAACAAGCATAATGTCTGGGCTGGTCCCATTTTTGTTCACTACTTAATGGAAAAAATACAGCAATACAATAGCTTCAATTCAACATTTATTTAAAAAGTACCAATACAAGTAGCACAACATCTCAAAACACACTGCACGATCATGTGGATGAAGGCAAGTACCAACCTGTCATGACGCACACAAGATCACGTACGAATCTGCCAACACGAATAGGAAATCCAATCTTGTTTTGTGCAGTTACTCTGAAATCAAGTAAAGTCGCCGGTGAGACATTTAAGTTTGCTATAGCAACAAGTTGAATAGATATCCCTGATTTAACAGAGGCAAAAAAGGAAACAATTACTGCCAATAAAGGAGGATGAAACATGCGGCCACAAAAAGAAGCATCTACCTTATCTTGATGGAAAGTAAAGTATAGGATAGTCGCATTTCTAAAACGGTTGCATTGATTCATATTAATAGAGAAATTCTCTTAAAATAGTTCAGTAGTTAATTCTGAGAGTGGCATTGCTTAAAATACAATAGCTTCAATTCAACATTTATTTAAAACAGTACCAATACAAGTAGCACAACATCTCAAAACACACTGCACAATCATGTGGATGGGACATGGGACATGCCAGCACCATGTGCGTCCACATGTATAAATGGGTGATGCAGAGTATGTAGCCAAGCAGCATATCTGCGTTGGTCCCATATTTGTTCTCTTTGAAACTTTTTCCGATGTGAGGGCAACAAATCTAGTCCTGCACAAACTACCCGACCCCCCAGTTTCTTTCCCTTTTCAACAAAGAGTTGGGTTCCTTACAGATGTGTGTACTGGGTTACCCCCTTTTTCCCTTTTCGACCAACAAAGCGGCTGGATAGCTAGTCTATACTACTTTCCCTCCCTCCTTTCCTCATTTAACTACGTCCTAGATTCATGCTCCACCCCACCGCACCCTTCTTTCCTCTTTGAACCAAGACCTAGATTCGACTACAGAATCAAAAAAGATCAGCATGCAGCTAGACCAATGACGGTTTCAAAGAAACTTATACCTTAGGGTCGTCGGGATGTGGCAAGGTGTGCGGTGGGAGGTCAGATCTGCCCATACTACGTACGGCAGCGAGGAAGAAGGGGTCGGTGGCCCTCCCGCACAGGCGCTGGGTGAAAGAGAAAAGCGCAGCCGGCAGTGGATTGCCTCCCTCGCCGAAGGCGATAGAGTGAACGCTGCACCTCCTCCCCTTCCTGGTGCGACGGGATCCGGACGCCTCCTTCGCCAGCTGTCTGTGAGGGGGGTGAGAGAGACAGAGGCCACAACGCAGTCTTGTTTAGATCTGGTGAAGAGGGTGAGAGACAGTGAATATAGCAAACCCTAGCAAAGGAACGCTGAGCCTCCAGCGTGTATATATATGTAGTGTGGCGAGAGTGTGGAGAGTGCAAACCCTAGCGAACAAGCGCTGAGGCTCCAGCTTATATATATACTGTAGTACGGACTGAGCTCTGGTGCCTTAACTGCACCTGCTTCTGGCTGTATGACAGGTGGGCCAGCCACATTTTGGGCCCACCTGTCATAAACCCAAAGGCAGGTGCACTAAAGTCAATGAAGCTGCGTCCATATAGCACTCATGTATACGACTAATATATAGTGGAGTGGTTTTCTTATTCTCTCCATAGCAATAGTTTTAAATTGTGTAAGTACGAAACGAAACTCTTTATTTAACGTACCAGTGAAGAAAACTACTACTCCCTCTGTTCCTAAATATTTGTCTTTCTAGAGATTTCAACAAATGACTACATACGGAGCAAAATGAGTGAATCTACACTGTAAAAAATGTCTATATACATCCGTATGTGGTAGTCCATTGCAAACCACTTGAAAGACAAAAATTTAGGAACGGAGGGAGTACTTCCGATGAACTAACGATCCACGCGTCCTAGTCGCACTTCATGTCCTTCACGTGCGGTACACTACCCTCCCTTAAGTGAACAACCACACATGCGCCAAATTATCGGAAACGTGTGAGAGTGTGTACAAATAAAGAATTTTAATTTCAATTATCAGAAAGGTTTGAGGGTATGTACAGTTTGCCCTCTCTAATAATTATGGTTTGTTGTGTTCGGCCTAAACTTGGTCAAACTTTACAAAGTTTGACTTCAGTCAAATCTAATATGCAGAGTAAATAAAAATGGAGGGCAACTACGTCCATCCGGGTTTTTAGTCCACACCATTTTTTAATCAAAGTTACAAATAAAATTACAGGGGAGCTAGAGACAAAGTTGTGAGAAGGCTTAGAAATCAATACAAAACTTATGCTCTTAGTACCAACGTCGATCCTTCTTCGAGGAAACATTTGGTTCATAGCCAATTGTGTGATAAAATTGCACCAACGTGAAAGACGACTGCGTCTCCAACGCAACCAAGGTGAACTAACGAAGGATATCATCTTTGTGGGTAACAAGCAAAGAGCACTGATGGAAGACAACTTGTTTTTCATTGAAAATTGACCAGCTTCACCAGCCGACGCAACCATGAGGCGCAACCATGAGCATCAATAGGTCATCATGGTGATGCATCATCCATTTGGCATCAAGTTTGGGTGAGGCACCTATGAAGTTCGACAAATCCTCACTGTGGTCTGTTTCTTCTCAGTAGTCAAGCTCGAGGAAGGAAGAACCATGTGGCAGAGGACAGTCAGGCGGAACAACAATGGCCATCCAATTTTGTGCAGTTCCACTAAAATTGAGGAAGACATGCCCGGGTATGGAGATACACATCGCTGTTTCCAAAAATATAAAAAAGGGATATAGTGTTGTTACTTTGTTTTACAAGATTAACAACGACATCTCAATTGTCAATAAGAATTATGAAAAGTACACCAACAGACAGAAGCATCATGATTATCTTGATGGGAACTAAACCAGGATACCCGAGAAAAAAAGTATTTCTTCATTTAACCAGTGATAGTATTAGATTAGCAGCAGCAGTAGGAGCATATGGACAATGACCGCACAACCACCATGTACTTTTTGTCGAAACAAAATGTATACCTCCACCGAGGCATAAATCAGGACAACTTTTCGAGTGGCATTTCCTCTATAATAGTAGGTGATGTTGGACCAGCCGACGAACCCTAGCTACTATACATGGGGAGCTGGGGAGTAGTCGCATAGAAGAAAACCCGCATGCAGCGACCTGGGGAGCTGGACCAGTACAAGAAGTTATACCTCAGGTGGGCGAGATGTCGCTTAGGCGGGCGGGCGGGATCTGCCCACACGACGGCAGCGAACAAGGGCGCGGAGGACCTTCGTCCGCGCCAGCGCCGGCTCCGAGAGGACGGTGCGCATCGGCTTCCTCCATCGCCGATGGCGACAACGTCAACGCTGCACCTCCTCACCTCCCGTAGCGGATGGGATTCGGCCGGATCTATGACCACCGGTGAGGAGAGAGATAGTGTGGACACTGTCATCTTGTTTTGATATGGAGAGGGTGAGAGAGTGAGACACGAGAAACTCTATCAAACAAGAGGCTATAATGGAGTAAAACAATCTCTCCATAGCAGTGGTTTTAAATAGAATACGCGCGTTCGCGGAAAAAGGAAACGAAAACTGGCGGACAATTTTTTAACGTACCAAGAAAGAAAACTCAATCAAAAACACGCCCCCGCTTCCAGGTCGCGAGAGTCGTCGCGCACACACACATAGACATAGACATGCATATCCGTGTTTACGTAAGATTCCATTTCCATCTCCATCTCCCATCATATTTGTCCAACTGGCACATTATTTACGTTGTTAATTATATACGCGGCAATATTAACATACAACATCTCTTGTTTGCGGGCGTCCGAACCGCTGCCACGGCCGCTCTTGACCAACCCGAACCCTCTTCATCACCCGCGCGTGCTTCTCGCCCAAAACGGCCAGTGCCACATTCATTCCCGGCCAGAGCGGACGCGACCTCTCACTGGCGCCGGCATTGAAGCAGCACGCCGGCCGAGAGAGCGTCACCCGCGCCGCTTCCTGGTGCACGTGATTGCTCCGCGTACAAAGGTCGCAATAGCCGGCCACAACATGCATGTAAAAAGTTCTTGGGAGTCTGTGCTACAGCTAGCTGTCCTCCCCAACTCGTCAATCTCTTCCAGTAGTACTAGTACTCCATGGCGCGATCAATCGGCAAGCAGGCGAGAAAGTTATCGTATACTCGGTGTGCGGTGAGTGGCATGCCGATTGACCGTGTGGGGTCGAGCCGTGGAGGAGGGTGAGACACGAACGCGACAGACATGATTTAAACGTTGGTTTTTCTCGATGGCGCGATCCAATGAAACGAAACGTTGGTTTCTCTCCGTTTCCATTTTTTCTCCGGAAAAACGGAAACTTTCCACTCCATTTTCAATCCTACTCCAAGGTTTCCCCGTTACAACATTCCATCAAATACAAAGGAAAACTAACACGCATGCTGATGCATCTCAATGATTCATAGATCATAGCCAATATTTACTTCACAACTAAAGACAAAAGTTGTAAGAGCGTGTACGAAAGAAAAACTACTGATGGGGTCACTACGACTTAAACCCTAAACCCTAAACATGATTTAATTTCCTGGCCAGGTAGAACCTGTCGAAGGAAAGACGGTTGGCACCCTCGGATCATACGATGCTTTTGTGCAGTTCCATTAAAATCGAGCTGAGCATCCTTGATGGCAAAGATATTGAAGAAGTGTGATTAGAATAATAGTACTGGCACTAGTTCATGAGACATAAAATCATCACAAGTAGAAGCCGGTAGAAGTAGAGAAAGATCGACATGGAGATGGAGCTACGTGGGGACCTGCGGCAGTGGAGCAAGCCGGCTCCAAAAGGAAGATGGACTACCTGGGACGTCGGGCTATAACTAGAAGGGTGGTTGGGACGCGGCATCGGCCCATACCGCGGTGACCCCCGATTGGGACGCACCGACTGTGGATTTTCTCCCTTGCCTATGTCGACCGCGTCTACATAGAACATTGTTCCCTTCCACCAGCTGCGGGATCAGGCCGGATATGTGACCAGCGGTGTGGCCACCGTTGTTCTATGCTTGCGAAGAGAGCAACCCAAGCAAGCAGGCTTGTAGCTTAGGCTCCTGCTAGTGTATATATAGTGGTTTTCTTTTTCTCTCCATATCAACCATTTTATATTTCGTACGTGTCATTCAAGAGTGAAATGATGGTTTCTTCTTCCGACTAACTTACTGTGTGATTTGACGGCTCCTTTAGTGGCCCCTACACGTACTCCCCCTACGTGTATGTGATAACCCACAAGTATAGGGGATTGCAACAGTTTTCGAGGGTAGAGTATTCAACCCAAATTTATTGATACGACACAAGGGGAGCCAAAGAATATTCTCAAGTATTAGCAACTGAGTTGTCAATTCAGCCACACCTGGATAACTTAATATCTGCAGCAAAGTATTTAGTAGCAAAGTAATATGGAAGTAACGGTAACGATAGCTAAAGTAATATTTTTGGTTTTTGTAGTGATTGTAACATTAGCAACGGAAAAGTAAATAAGCGAAGAACAATTTGTGAAAATCTCGTAGGCATTGGATCGGTGATGGAGAATTATGCCGGATGCGGTTCATCATGTAACAGTCATAACATAGCGTGACACATAACTAGCTTGAATTCATCTATGTAATGTAGGCATGTATTCTGAATATAGTCATACGTGCTTATGGAAAAGAACTTGCATGACATCTTTTGTCCTACCCTCCCGTGGCAGCGGGGTCCTAATGGAAACTAACTGATATTAAGGCCTCCTTTTAATAGAGTACCGGAACAAAGCATTAACACATAGTGAATACATGAACTCCTCAAACTATGGTCATCACCGGGAGTGGTCCCGATTATTTTCACTTCTGGGTTGCCGGATCATTACACATAGTAGGTGACTATAGACTTGCAAGATAGGATCAAGAACTCACATATATTCATGAAAACATAATAGGTCCAGATCTGAAATCATGGCACTCGGGCCCTAGTGACAAGCATTAAGCATAGCAAAGTCATAGCAACATCAATCTCAGAACATAGTGGATACTAGGGATCAAACCCTAACAAAACTAACTCGATTACATGATAGATCTCATCCAACCCATCACCGTCCAGCAAGCCTACGATGGAATTACTCACGCACGGCGGTGAGCATCATGAAATTGGTGATGGAGGATGGTTGATGATGACGACGGCGACGAATCCCCCTCTTCGGAGCCCCGAACGGACTCCAGATCAGCCCTCCCGAGAGGTTTTAGGGCTTGTCAGCGGCTCCATATCGTAAAACGCGATGAATCCTTCTCTCCGATTTTTTTCTCCCCGAAAGTGAATATATGCAGTTGGAGTTGAGGTCGGTGGAGTGTCAGGGGGCCCACGAGGCAGGGGGCGTGCCCCCACCCTCGTGGACAGGGTGTGGGCCCCTGACATGGATTTTTCTTCTAGTATTTTTAATATTTTCCAAAAAGATGTTCCGTGGAGCTTCAGGTCATTCCGAGAACTTTTGTTTCTGCACATAAATAACACCATGGGAAGTCTGCTAAAAACAGCGTCAGTCTGGGTTAGTTCCATTCAAATCATGCAAGTTAGAGTCCAAAACAAGGGCAAAAGTGTTTGGAAAAGTAGATACGACGGAGACATATCAACTCCCCCAAGCTTAAACCTTTTCTTGTCCTCAAGCAATTCAGTTGATAAAATGAAAGTGATAAAGAAAAACTTTTACAAACTCTGTTTGCTCTTGTTGTTGTAAATATGTAAAGCCAGCATTCAAGTTTTCAGCAAAGATTATGACTAACCACATTCACAATAACTCTTAGGTCTCATGTTTACTCATGTCAATGGCATAATCAACTAGCGAGCGATAATAATAAAACTCGGATGACAACACTTTCTCAAAACAATCATAATATGATATAACAAGATGGTATCTCGCTAGCCCTTTCTGAGACCGCAAAACATAAATGCAGAGCACCTTTAAAGATCAAGGACTGACTAGACATTGTAATTCATGGTAAAAGAGATCCAGTCATAGTCATACCCAATATAAATTAATAGTAATGGATGCAAATGACAGCAGCGCTCTCCAGCTAGTGCTTTTAATAAGAGGATGATGACTCAACATAAAAGTAAATAGATATGCCCTTCGCAGAGGGAAGTAGGGATTTTTACAGGTGCTAGAGCTCGGTTTTGAAATAGAGATAAATAATATTTTGAGCGGCATACTTTCATTGTCAACATAACAACCAAGAGATGGCGATATCTTCCATGCTACACACATTATAGGCGGTTCCCAAACAGAATGGTAAAGTTTATACTCCCCCTCCACCAACAAGCATCAATCCATGGCTTGCTCGAAACAACGAGTGCCTCCAACTAGCAACAGTCCCAGGGGGAGTTTTGTTTGCAATTATTTTGATTTAGTTTGCATAAAGCATGGGACTGGGCATCCCGGTGACCAGCCATTTTCTCGTGAGTGAGGAGCGGAGTCCACTCCTCTTGAGAATAACCCGCCTAGCATGGAAGATACAGCAGCCCTAGTTGATACATGAGCTATTCGAGCATACAAAACAGAATTTCATTTGAAGGTTTAGAGTTTGGCACATACAAATTTACTTGGAACGGCAGGTAGATACTGCATATAGGAAGGTATAGTGGACTCATATGGAATAACTTTGGGGTTTAAGGGATTGGATGCACAAGCAGTATTCCTGCTTAGTACAAGTGAAGGCCAACAAAAGACTGGGAAGCGACCAACTAGAGAGCGACAACAGTCATGAACATGCATTAAAATTAATAGATATTGAGTACAAGCATGAGTAGGATATAATCCACCATGAACATAAATATCGTGAAGGCTATGTTGATTTGTTTCAACTACATGTGTGAACATATGCCAAGTCGAGTCACTTAAATCATTCAAAGGAGGATACCACCCCACTATACCACATCACAACCATTTTAATAGCATGTTGGCACACAAGGTAAACCATTATAACTCATCGCTAATCAAGTATGGCATAAGCAACTATGATCTCTAATTGTCATTGTAAACATGTTTATTCATAATAGGCTGAATCAGGAATGATGAACTCATCATATTTACAAAAACAAGAGAGGTCGAGTTCATACCAGCTTCTCTCATCTCAGCCAGTCCATCATATATCATCATAATTACCTTTCACTTGCACGACCGAACGATGTGAAATAATAAGAGTGCACCTGCATTGGACTAAGCTGGAATCTGCGAGCATTCAACAAACAGGAGAAGACAAGGCAATATGGGCTCTTGGTTAAATCAACAATAATGCATATAAGAGCCACTTCAACAATTTAATTATGGTCTTCTCCTATCGACCCCCAAAGAAAAGAAAAGAAATAAAACTATTTACACGGGAAAACTCCCAACAAGCAAAAGAAGAACGGGAAATCTTTTTGGGTTTTCTTTATAATTATTACTACTACAGCAAGAAAAATAAACTAACTAAAAGCTACACTAATTTTTTTTGGTTTTTCTTAAGGTTTATTAAACACACAAGAAGAAAGCAGGAAAAAGAAAATAAACTAGCATGGATATTACAATGAAAGAGTATGAGCACCGACATCTAGAATTGAGTGTGTGTGAACATAAATGTAATGTCGGTGAGAAATACGTACTCCCCCAAGCTTAGGCTTTTGGCCTAAGTTGGTTTATTGCCACGGGTGGCCTGGCGGATATCCATAGTTGTAGCCGGGGTCGTACTGAGATGCAGAAGACTCTGATTGCCACTGGTTGGCAATTATATCCGGATCCCACTTGTAGTTAGACTATCGTGGAGGTTCAAATTGTGCTTCCGGCTCTGTGGCTGGTGTAGGGTTCCGGTAGGCGTGAATGGCCGCTGTTTGCGTTGGTCGCGGAGGAAGTCGGTGAGGCCTCCGCGGTGCGAGGCAGATTATATTTGGGCCTCTATGCTTCTTCACTTTGCTTTTCTTTCGAGCTTCGGCTCGATGAGCCCCTCAAAAATCTCTTCATTATTTTCTGAAAAAATTCTGAAATTTTTAGTAACTTCAAATAAAACTAAACCAAGCTCAACAAAATTGATAGCAACTACTCCTACAAGTGCCTAGAGCCTATATCAAGCATTAGAACTACTTGGAACCATATAAATTTGACATGCAAGCTCAAGAACATGGTCACCTAGGCAGCACAAATTTGCAATGAATAAAGCACTAGAACAAAAACTAATTGGACCAATGGAGGAGTCACATACCAAGGAACAATCTCCCCAAACAGTTTTGTGAGAGGTGCTTTGAGCAAGGAGATCGAAAATCGCAGCAAAATGAGCTAGAACTCGTGCTTGAGCTAGATGGTGATTTTTTTGGGAGGAAGAAGAAGTGTGTGGGTGCAGGAATAAGTGGAGGGGGGCCACCATGGGCCCACGAGGCAGGGGGCGCGCCCAGGGGGGTAGGGCGCGCCCTCCACCCTCGTGGCCAGGTGCTTGCCCCTCCTCCTGTGTTCTCAGTGCCAGATATTCTCAAATATTCCAGAAAAAATCATATTCCATTTTCAGGGCATTTGGAGAACTTTTATTTTCGGGGTATTTTTATATTGCACGGATAAATCAGAAAACTGACAGAAAATACTATTTTTACTTTATTTCAACTAAATAACAGAAAGTAGAGAGAGAGTACAGAAGGTTGTGCCTTCTAGTTTCATCCATCTCATGCTCATCAAAAGGAATCCACTAACAAGGTTGATCAAGTCTTGTTAACAAACTCATTCTGAATAACATGGAACCGGAGAAATTTCGAATAACACTATGTTACCTCAACGGGGATATGCACATCCCCAATAATAAGAATATCATATTTCTTCTTGACAGTAGGAAGAGGAAATTCAAAACCTCCAAATATAATCGATGGAATTTTCCAATAGAATTGATACTATGAACTTGAGGTTGTTTCCTCGAAAAGTGTACCGTATGCTCATTACCATTAACATGAAAAGTGACATTGCCTTTGTTGCAATCAATAACAGCCCCTGCAGTATTCAAAAAAGGTCTTCCAAGAATAATAGACATACTATCGTCCTCGGGAATATCAAGAATAACAAAGTCCATTAAAATAGTAACGTTTGCAACCACAACAAGCACATCCTCACAAATATCGACATGTATAGCAGTTGATTTATCAGCCATTTGCAAAGATATTTCAGTAGGCGTCAACTTATTCAAGTCAACTCTATGATATAAAGAGAGAGGCATAACACTAACACCGGCTCCAAGATCACATAAAGCAGTTTTAACATAGTTTCTTTTAATGGAGGATGGTATAGTTGGTACTCCTGGATCTCAAGGTTTCTTAGGTATTCCACCCTTAAAAGTATAATTAGCAAGCATGGTGGAAATTTCAGCTTCCGGTATCTTTCTTTTATTAGTGACGATTTCTTTCATGTACTTAGCATAAGGATTCATTTTGAGCATATCAGTTAATCGATACGCAAAAAGATAGGTCTAATCATTTCAGCAAAGCGCTCAAAATCCTCATCATCCTTTTTCTTGGATGGTTTGGGAGGAAAAGGCATGGGTTTCTGAACCCATGGTTCTCTTTTTTTACCATGTTTCCTAGCAACAAAGTCTCTTTTATCATAACGTTGATTCTTTGATTGTGGGTTATCAAGATCAACAGCAGGTTCAATCTCTACATCATTATCATTACTAGGTTGAGCATCATCATGAACATCATCATTATCATTATCACTAGGTTCATGTTCATTACCAGATTGTGTTTCAGCATCAGAAATAGAAATATCATTTGGATTCTCAGGTGGTTCAGCAATAGGTTTACTAGGAGCATGCAAAGTCCTATCATTTTTCCTTTTCTTCCTTTTAGAAGGACTAGGTGCATCAGTATTATTTCTGTGAGAATCTTGTTCAATTCTCTTAGGGTGGCCTTCAGGATACAAAGGTTCCTGAGTCATTTTACCAGTTCTAGTAGCCACTCTAACAGCATAATCATTTTTCTTACTATTCAATTCATTGAGCAAATCATTCTGAGCTTTAAGTACTTGTTCTACTTGAGTGGTAACCATAGAAACATGTTTACTAATGAGTTTAAGTTCACCTTTAACTCTAGACATATAATCACCCAAGTGTTCAATCATATAAGCATTTTGTTTTAATTGTTGACCAAAATAAGCATTAAAATATTCTTGCCTAACCATAAAGTTATCAAACTCATCCAAACATTGGCTAGCAAACTTAGTAGGAGGGATTTCAGCTTTATCATATCTATAGAGAGAATTTACCTTTACTACCTGTGTCGGGTTATCAAGACCATGAGTTTCTTCAACAGGCGGTAAATTAAGACCATGTATTTCTTCAATAGGAGGTAAATTCTTAACATCTTCAGCTTTAATAACCTTTTCTTTCATAGATTTCTTTGCCTCTTGCATATCTTCAGGACTGAGAAATAGAACACCTCTCTTCTTCGGAGTTGGTTTAGGAATAGGCTCAGGAGTTGGCTCAGGAAGTGTCCAATTATTTTCATAGGTCAACATATTATTCAATAGAATTTCAGCTTCATCCGGTGTTCTTTCCCTGAAAACAGAACCAGCACAACTATCCAGGTAATCTCTGGAAGCACCGGTTAGTCCATTATAAAAGATATCAAGTATTTCATTTTTCTTAAGAGGATGATCAGGCAAGGCATTAAGTAATCGGAGAAGCGGCCCCCAAGCTTGTGGGAGACTCTCTTCTTCAATTTGCACAAAATTATATATATCCCTTAAAGCAGCTTGTTTCTTATGAGCAGGGAAATATTTAGCAGAGAAGTAATAAATCATATCGTGGGGACTACGCACACAACCAGGATCAAGAGAATTAAACCATATCTTAGCATCACCCTTTAATGGGAACGGAAATATTTGAAGGATATATAGGTAACGAGATTTCTCATCATTAGTGAACAGGGTGGCTATATCATTTAATTTAGTAAGATGTGCCACAACAGTTTCAGATTCATAGCCATGAAAAGGATCAGATTCAACCAAAGTAATTATATCAGGATCAACAGAGAATTCATAATCCTTATCAGTAACACAGATAGGTGAAGTAGAAAAAGCAGGGTCAGGTTTCATTCTAGCATTAAGAGATTGCTGCTTCCATTTAGCCAATAACTTCTTTAGATCATATCTATCATTGCGAGCAAAAATTTCTTTAGCAACTGCTTCATCCATAACATAGCCCTCAGGCACAACCGGCAATTCATATTTATTAGGGGAAGAGTCTTCATCATCACTTTCATCAATGTTATCAGTTTCAATAATTTCATTCTCTCTAACCCTAGCAAGTTGTTCATCAAGAAATTCACCAAGTGGCACAGTAGTATCAAGCATAGAAGTAGTTTCATCATAAGTATCATGCATAGCAGAAGTGGCATCATCAATAACATGAGACATATCGAAACAAATAGCAGAAGCAGGTTTAGGTGTCGCAAGCTTACTCAAAACAGAAGGTGACTCAAGTGCAGAGCTAGATGGCAGTTCCTTACCTCCCCTCATAGTTGAGGGATAGATTTTTGTTTTAGCGTCTTTCAAGTTCTTCATAGTGACCAGCAGATATAAATCCCAAGTGACTCAAAGAATAGAGCTATGCTCCCCGGCAACGGCGCCAGAAAATAGTCTTGATAACCCACAAGTATAGGGGATCGCAACAGTTTTCGAGGGTAGAGTATTCAACCCAAATTTATTGATTCGACACAAGGGGAGCCAAAGAATATTCTCAAGTATTAGCAATTGAGTTGTCAATTCAGCCACACCTGGATAACTTAATATCTGCAGCAAAGTATTTAGTAGCAAAGTAATATGGAAGTAACGGTAACGATAGCAAAAGTAATATTTTTGGGTTTTGTAGTGATTGTAACAGTAGCAATGGAAAAGTAAATAAGCGAAGAACAATATGTGAAAAGCTCATAGGCATTGGATCGGTGATGGAGAATTATGCCGGATGCGGTTCATCATGTAACAGTCATAACATAGGGTGACATAGAACTAGCTCGAATTCATCAATGTAATGTAGGCATGTATTCTGAATATAGTCATACGTGCTTATGGAAAAGAACTTGCATGACATCTTTTGTCCTACCCTCCTGTGGCAGCGGGGTCCTAATGGAAACTAAGGGATATTAAGGCCTCCTTTTAATAGAGTACCGGAACAAAGCATTAACACATAGTGAATACATGAACTCCTCAAACTATGGTCATCACCGGGAGTGGTCCCGATTATTGTCACTTCGGGGTTGCCGGATCATAACACATAGTAGGTGACTATAGACTTGCAAGATAGGATCAAGAACTCACATATATTCATGAAAACATAATAGGTTCAGATCTGAAATCATGGCACTCGGGCCCTAGTGACAAGCATTAAGCATAGCAAAGTCATAGCAACATCAATCTCAGAACATAGTGGATACTAGGGATCAGACCCTAACAAAACTAACTCGATTACATGATAGATCTCATCCAACCCATCACCGTCCAGCAAGCCTATGATGGAATTACTCATGCACGGCGGTGAGCATCATGAAATTGGTGATGGAGGATGGTTGATGATGACGACGGCGACGAATCCCCCTCTCCGGAGCCCCGAACGGACTCCAGATCAGCCCTCCCGAGAGGTTTTAGGGCTTGGCAGCGGCTCCGTATCGTAAAACGCGATGAATCCTTCTCTCCGATTTTTTTCTCCCTGAAAGTGAATATATGGAGTTGGAGTTGAGGTCGGTGGAGCGTCAGGGGGCCCACGAGGTAGGGGGCGCGCCCCCACACTCGTGGACAGGGTGTGGGCCCCCTGACGTGGATTTTTCTTCTAGTATTTTTAATATTTTCCAAAAAGATGTTCCGTGGAGTTTCAGGTCATTCCGAGAACTTTTGTTTCTGCACATAAATAACACCATGGAAAGTCTGCTGAAAACAGCGTTAGTCCGGGTTAGTTCCATTCAAATCATGCAAGTTGGAGTACAAAACAAGGGAAAAAGTGTTTGGAAAAGTAGATACGAGGGAGACGTATCAGTATGCAACAGTCACACGCACACATGGACGCAAAAACGCGCGCGACGCCCTAATGCATACATGTCCGAGCACACGATGGAACACACACGGTCACGCTCAAGTGCTCAATCTACACGTGCATGCACACACATACTCAGCCAGGGTGAGGTAGTGACCGTATAAACACCAGAAAATGTATATATTGAGCGCAATGAGCGTATTATGAAGTCCACTGACCGTATTTTTACGAATATACAGTGACAAATAGTGTATTTATCTCGTTTGAAATTAAGCCATACTAACCGGAGAGGGGGCAGTATGGACTAACATTACTTTGCTATGTCCCGTCAACTTGCCGAACGAGGAGAAGCTTGCAGGACGGGAGAAGCTTGCGCGCGGTGGCTCGCAGGACAAGGAGAAACTTTTGACTAATGCAAGTTGTCATTCGCTCAGGCGGTGGACGTGCAACAGTTAATTCGGTGTCAGATTGCCAGAAGCATACACTATACTTGTAGTACTATTATTGTTGCACTTCCCGAAGAGGTGAACAACCAAGTGCAAAGTTTACTAGTACTACTACTATAGTCTATAGAGGTACTACTATACTAGTACTAGGAACCAGATGGAGGAGCGTCTGCACTCTTATTATATTTTTAAAATGTGATAAAGCAATCTTCAACACATTTGGTTCTCTTCGAGGGTTCTCGCATGTGATAATGGAAGTTGATTGCATGGAACACTCGCCACAATTCTCGCTTAATTCTGGCTTGTATCCTGTTACAAATAGGAGCGCTCGGTAATATTTCCTCTTTTTTTGTTATTCAGCATGTAAACAGGTCAGCAAACCTTGCGGCGCATCTTTGTGCGAATAGTGCTTGCTGCACTTTGAATGTGGCCAAGAGCTGGCTTGATGAAACACCTCGCTTCCTACTTCTTTTTTGTGGGGTACCTCGCTTCCTAGTGACCAGTGTCTTGGCTGATCGTCCTAAGAATGCTTATATATATGAATAAAGCTCTCTCATTTACCCGCAAAAAAGATTAAGCCATATTAACCAGAAAGGAGGGAGTATGGACTAGCACTACATGTTGGTGTGTCCCATCAACTCGTAGAACGAGGAGAAGCTTGCAGGACAAGGTGAAGCTCGCTTACGCCTTTTGACTAATGCAACGTACCCTCGCCCAGGCGGTGGACATGCATCAGTCCATTCGGTGTCAGATTGCCAGAGGCATACACTGTTGTACCGAACATGCGGAGTACCATCATTGTTCGACTTCACGAAGAGGCGAAGAGCCAAGCGCAAGGTTTAGTAGTACAAGTAGTACTACTACTAGAACCGCATGGTGGAGCCTCTGTACTCTTATTTTTCTTAATCTTTGATAAAGTACACATTTATTCCGGAGAAGGGCGGAAAACGGCAGCCCAACATGTAATGATGATATCGATCAACCATGCTCGAATATATCTTGGCCTCCGTGCGAGCCCGTCTGTGTGTTCTCACTCCTCGTCTCTCTCAAGGAACGGCGGGTTGGACATTTTGCTGTCAATTGATATCGGTTTGCTCACACTCCGGTCCCACATGTCAGTGATATGCCAAGAGGAGGTGCGTTGACCGACTGGCCATACGCGTACTTGGTTTTGCACCTTCATACTACTACTCCCTCCATCACAGTTTACATGGCGCGCTTCATTATGATGCATTTCTCTCAATGCATTTCCACCACCAGAGAGACTTTAGACGTGTTTGGTTTAATGCTCAATTAATTAGGGCGTGGTAACCGCAATTTTCTCTCGATGTAGTACTACGGAGTGGAGTAAGTGCATGCATGTGTCTACCCGGGGTGGAAGCACTGCATGCATGTGTGTACGCATTATTTCCTCTAGTAATAGACGCCGTGCTATAACTACCAATGCCATTTTTCAAGCCGATCGCTAGTCGCCTTGGTCCCAGAGATTTTCTCTTTTTCTGAAGCGCACTCTATAAACAGTGACGGATGGAGTAGTATGAGCGGATTCAAAGAAGAGCGTATTGATGGTTGCTTCTTCCGAGCAACTTACAGTGGGAAAGGTGGGGCTTATGATTTGACTGCTCATTACTCTATTAATGCGGTGCAACGATCGGTCTGAGTCTCCCATGCGGCTGTGCACTACCCCCTCGGTTCTTAAATATACTCCGGAGTATTTGTCTTTCTAGAGATTTCAATGAGTGACTACTCAAATATTTGTCTTTTTAGAGATTCAAATGGACTACTACATACAGATGTATATAGACATATTTTAGAGTGTAGATTCACTCATTTTGCTCTGTATGTAGTCACTTGTTGAAATCTCTAGAAAGACAAATATTTAGGAATGGAGGGAGTACACATACGAAGCAAAATGAGTGAATCTACACTCTAAAATATGCCCATTTGAAATTTGTAAAAAGACAAATATTTAGGAACGAAGGAGTATAATTTTGTGCATGGCACATGGACCCGGATGCCGAAGAGGCTTCTGGCAATGCTATCAAGCTTCCAGCATTTGTTTACATAATTGACGTACTATACAAATAATTTTCCAGCGACATGAAATTGTACAATGGTGTGAGCTTTCAGCTTTTGTTTCGTGTGTCTTGCCATCGATGCTCTTTCGGAAACAATAAAAAACTAACTTCCTTGCTAATTAGAGCTAATATTTACATCACAACTGAAGAAAAAGTTGTGAGAAGGTGTTAAATTAAAATTGATCCATGCTTTCATTGGCAGCAACGTCCCCCCAGCTCTGTCTAAATCAACAAGGCATGTTGGGAAAAAATGTAGCTGTCTGGAGCATACAACATTCCGATCATTTTGTGCAGTTCCACTAAAATAGAGCTGAGCGTCCCTGTTCCAAAGATATTAAGTGTGATTATGATAATAGAGGACTGTTGATGAAACAATAATCACACAAATAGAAGCCGGTCACCTTTGTAGTCTCTCTTAAGACTAACTAGTTGGAGAAGATTAGACTCGGAGTTGGATGAGGAGGATAGAGCAAAACCAATCTCCCTTTGTGCAGTCGCAATGAAATGTAGAGACGTTGCCCGTGTGACATTTTGGCAGAACTGCACAAAACACTCTTAAGAAAAAAGTGATTTGTGCAGTTCACCAAAAGGTCGCAATAGCAACGAGGTGAAATGGATAGCCCTGTTTGCAAAAAAGAGGTAGAAAGGAAACAATTACTGGCCAATAACAGTTGATGACACATGCGACGACAAAAAAGAAGCATATTCCTTGTCCTAAGGGAAGATAACAACACGGTTGTGTTTGTCTAAAACGGTTTGAGGACGAGATTGCAATATGGAAAGTACGCCGGACGAGCTACGTTTTGGGCAAAGAACTATGGAAGATCCACGTGCAGCGACGTGGGAAGACGGGCAGTGGAGCAAAGCCGGAGGGGATACCTGGAGGTCGTCGGGATGTAACTAGGTGAGCGGCGGCGGGTGGAATCTGCCCATACTGCGGCAGCGAGCAGGTGGCATAGGCCCTACCACGCCGGAGCTTGGTCAGAGAGAACGACGTGTACCGTAGATCGGGACGTGCTGCCTTGGCGCCGTCAAACGGAGAAACAATGCACGTCCTCCCTTTCCGCCGGCGGACGGGATGCGGCCGGATCAGTGACCAACGGTGAGAGAGAGAGAGGCCACCGCAGCCTTGTGTGAGATACTCTGAAGAGAGACAAACCAGGCAGGCAGGCTCCATTGTATATAGTGGAGCGGACTACCTTTTTCTCCATAAAAATCGTTTTATATTCGGTGTACGTGCCATTGAGCGATATAACTTTATTTAAAAATAACGCGCCAACGCATCAAGTCGAACTTTGTTTCGTGCACGCGTGGTACACGACCTCCGTAGGTAAACAACCGCTACACGCGTTCAAATTAGCACGTGGGCTGCCATTTCGTACAGAAATGAGCTCCACAGTGTACCCGCGCAGGTGTGGCTGGGCACGAAGCATGAGTACGTGCACGGTGCGCCTATTCTCTTCTTGTATACGTACACCACCTACGTGGGGTTGTGTGAGAGAGATACAAACGTAGAGAGATATAGTGTGTGGATTCGTGAGAGTTTTTGGGGGGGGTGGGGTCAATCAAAAAATGTAACATATGCAATGTGTGTGAAATAGAGTCCTGCATATATCATATATATAGAGGGGGCGATCCACGAGAAGAGAGTGGAGGTATCATCGGCTTGAGGTGTCCATAGAATCGAAGAGAGGGATGATGTGTGTGTGTGTGTGCGCGCGTGCGTGATCGATAAAGAGTGCCATCGAATTTGTGTGTGCCCACGTCAAAGATATAGAGTGGCTGGCCTACTGGAACCTGAGAGGGGACAGGTGCAGTTTGTCTCTGTGGCATGGATACCTACCTACAACGCTCGACTATCGGTGTGTGGTGGGGGGGAGGGAGGCCTAATTAACTATAGAGGTACAATGGCTGGTATATGTGTGGAGGAGGAGAGATGCCTACCTCATGTATTAAGGGAGATTGATCTACCTCATGTATTAAGGGAGATCGATCGGCATCCATGCATATGTGTAGGAGAGGAATAAGGTTGGGAGAGAGACAGAGCTAGAGTGTTGGAGGGGGTGGTAGTGGAGTTGCTTCTAACAAATGGTGGGATAGGCTTGCTAGACAACCGGAGGGCACGCCTGCAATATCAATAAGAGAGGGGATGGCTGCCTGTCTGTGCACGTGCGTGTGAGAGACGGGTCAGGAGGCATGCACGAATGATGAGGGGGGCGATATGGATGTGGTAAGCAGACATAACTACATAGGAAGATCAATCGTCCTTTGTCAGAGAAAGGAGAGACATAACTTGTGAGGTACGTCGATCGATGGGGGGGATAGTTAAATTTGACCTAGGTATATGTTGGGAGATCGATCGGTATACATGCATGTGTGTGTTAGAAGCAAATGAGGCACGGGGAGAAGGATAGAGAGAGAGGGATGCATCTAGGAGGGGGTGCGAGAGTCATACTATATCGAGGGGAGAGAAGTGTGCGAGTACGAGATCGATGAAAAGAGTGGTGGGAGTGAGGCACGGACGGTGATAAGAGAAGAGGGGAAGCTTGTGTTTTGTGCTAGGCACACCTGGCTAGAGAGGCATATCGATCGATGTGTGCCGTAAAGAAGGAGCTGGGGGGCCTACACACACCGTGGGTGAACGACCTAAAGTGAAAAGACGAATTTGCGCGATGGAGCTAGAGAATGCTGAGGGAGGGTTAGAGGGATGCGGGCATCTGCATGCACGAGAGAAAGTTAGCGCTAGCCAGCTACAAAGATAAGAGGATTGTGTGCGTGTAAAAGACGAACAGAGATCATACTTCATTATAAAAAGCGAATTCAGATATTTGAAGAATTTATCATAGTGTTTTAAACCGACGCATGTGTGAATATATATAATGGTGATACACATGGTGTGGTTATGAACATGTTATACTACATATAATATATTTTATCTCTACTCTTATAAAAAACGGAGTTGTTGATGATGGTGCCATCCTGCAATATAGGCCGTCCAATTTATATCTGACGGATAGGAAGGAAACTATGGCAATTTTGAAAAAAGATACCCACACCCCTCTCCATATTTGCAAATTAGGCCTCCCCTTGATCATGTTGATGTTCTGTGGAACGCATGGGCATCTTGCTAGTACTACGTATAACATATAGAACATTGATCATAATTTGGGCTAATGTGTGGCTTTTGCAGCTGAGGTCTAAATACTTGTCATAATGTAGGGGGCAGGGTACTATACTATGTGTGATAAACACGGTGTACACGTATGGAACATGGTTTAGATTATGAATATATAGTTAGTACATCAAATGTACTATTATTTGGAATCAACATCAAGTGTATTCAAAAAATAGAATTCGAGTTCATGTAGTACACATAGTTCATATCTATCTCCATAGTAATCATGTGGTGTGTTATTAAGGTAATACACGAATGATGGTTGAAGTTGGAAACAATCATGATTGTAGATTTGTTGTTGAAATAGAGAAATGAATTCAAATTCAGTTCGAATTGCAGTGGTAGTATAGACATTTGGAATGCACTAAAATGTTGGTATGAGTAGGTTACATGCATTATACAGCAAACGAAAAAATTTAATTGGACATAACATGGATTCATACCACCGAATAACATTTAATTGCACTAAATTATTGGTATGAGTAGCTTTAAATAGCATTTTTATAGTAAAACGGGGCAAGACTCTCTCTTTGTGTGGTGTGAATAGTTTTATTTTTTTCGTTTTCTTTTTGGTTGAGGGAAGTGCGAATTGATTTGGTACTACGTACAAGTACAATATTACACATTAGGCTTGTCCCTAAAATTTAACCCGCGCCTTGTTATATCCTGAAAATTCAGATATCGTGCTCCCAAAACTGGCGCCTTCACAACCCGCGCCTTGCTATCCCGAAATTACAACGCGCGCGAAAACTCCCTCCAGCTGCCAAATCCCGACACGCGAAATCCCCCTTCTAACCCTGAGCCGAAAGGGCCGCTAGTTCAAATCGGTGCGGGGTACTTTTGTAACACACCCTACATTTTGGACAAGCGCGTCCCTATGTCATGGTTCACCCCCTCCCATCGCCTCCTTTTTGCCATTCGAAATCCCAGGCCGCCATAACCTCTCCGCTCCAGCCGCGAAACCCCACCCTCCTCCGTCCGCCACCTCACCGCTGCCCAGCCGGAGCCTCTTCCCTGACGACGTCGTCCACCGCAACAGCTTGACGTCCCTCATCCACCTCCCCGGATGAGGATCCGTCGTCCATCTCGTCGTCCTGCCGGTTCAGCCGCCCCGTCCTCCACCTCCAAGGAGCTGCTCTAACGATCGCCTCGTCTATCGCGGCTGCTCCATCCCCACAGCGCCGCCTTAACCTGCTCCACCAGAACTGCAGCATCCTCATCGACTCCTCGGACGAAGCCGAGGCCTACTCGGCACCACCAAAGAGGTTGTACACTCATCGCATCGCACCTTCTCCTTAGCTCGACCTCCCGGCGCCGATGCTGCTCCATCCCGCACCCCCATGGAGCGGCTACCTTGAAGCCGGCACCGCGGGCGACATCTCCACGGCGGCTCTCCCCCAGTGCGAGGCCCCTTCGGCGGCAGCGTCCATACCAGCCGGATCTGCTGCTGCTGCTCCGGCTCTTGCTCGCGCTGCTGCTGCTCCGGCTCTCGCTCGATCGCTCGCTCGCCCAGCTGCTGCTGCTCCGGCTCTCGCTCGCTCGCGCTGCTGCTGCTGCTGCTCCCCCCTCGCTCGTGCTGCTGCTCTGCTCCGATTTAGCTACACTTCAGTCGACTGAATCAACTTTTGGGTCGGTCGATTTTCACGGGGTGGGGGGCTCGCCGGAGTTGAGGAAGAACCACCCGCAGCGGGGACGGGGGCTCGCCGGAGAGGTACCCCACTATCTATCTTACGTTGGAAATATGCCCTAGAGGCAATGATAAAATGGTTATTATTGTATTTCCTTGTTCATGATAATTGTCTATTGTTCATGCTATAATTGTATTAACTGGAAACCGTAATACATGTGTGAATACATAGACCACAACACGTCCCTAGTAAGCCTCTAGTTGACTAGCTCGTTGATCAATAGATGGTTATGGTTTCCTGACCATGGACATTGGATGTCATTGATAACGGGATCACATCATTAGGAGAATGATTTGATGGACAAGACCCAATCCTAAGCATAGCACAAGATCGTGTAGTTCGTTTGCTAAGAGCTTTTCTAATGTCAAGTATCGTTTCCTTAGACCATGAGATTGTGCAACTCCCGGATACCGTAGGAATGCTTTGGGTGTACAAAACGTCACAACGTAACTGGGTGGCTATAAAGGTGCACTACAGGTATCTCCGAAAGTGTCTGTTGGGTTGGCACGAATCGAGACTGGGATTTGTCACTCCGTATGACGGAGAGGTATCTCTGGGCCCACTCGGTAATGTATCATCATAATGAGCTCAATGTGACTAAGTAGTTAGTCACGGGATCATGCATTACAGAACGAGTAAAGTGACTTGCCGGTAACGAGATTGAACGAGGTATTGGGATACCGATGATCGAATCTCGGGCAAGTAACATACCGATTGACAAAGGGAATTGCATACGGGATTGATTGAATCCTCGACATCATGGTTCATCCGATGAGATCATCGTGGAACATGTGGGAGCCAACATGGGTATCCAGATCCCGCTGTTGGTTATTGGCCGGAGAGATGTCTCGGTCATGTCTGCATGGTTCCCAAACCCGTAGGGTCTACACTCTTAAGGTTCGGTGACGCGAGAGTTGTTATGAGAAATTATATGTGGTTACCGAAGGTTGTTCGGAGTCCCAGATAGGATCCCGGACGTCAGGAGGAATTCCGGAATGGTCCGGCGGCGAAGATCGATATATTGGACGAAGGGTATTGGAGTCCGGAAGTGTTCCAGGGGTACCCGGCTATGGCCAGCATGACCGAAAGGTGTTTCGGGAGCCCCGGCAAGTGTTGGAGGGCCTCATGGGCCAAAGGGGAAGGGGCAAACCAGCCCACTAAGGGGTGGTGCGCCCCCCACACCCTTTCCCACGTTACTTGGGAAGGTGGGGCGTTCCACCTGGCTTGGGAGGCAAGCCTCCGCCTGCTTGGCTTGGGGGGCAAGTCTCCCTAGGATTTTCCCTAGGGAGATCCAATCTGCTTGGCCGCCGCCCCTACGGGAAACCCTAGGGCGCCTCCCCCTCTCCCCTTGCCCCTATATATAGTGGAGGGGCGGGAGGGCAGCCGCACCTCTTCCCTGGTGCAGCCCTCCCTCCTCATACATCTCCTCCTCCTCCGTAGTGCTTAGCGAAGCTCTGCCGGAGAACCACGAGCTCCATTGCCACCACGCCGTCGTGCTGCTGGAGTTCTCCCTCAACTTCTCCTCTCCCCTTGCTGGATCAAGAAGGAGGCGACGTCCCCGGGCTGTACGTGTGTTGGACGCGGAGGCGCCGTCCGTTCGGCGCTAGATCGGATCTTCCGCGATTTGAATCGCCGCGAGTACGACTCCATCAACCGCGTTCTTGTAATGCTTCCGCTTAGCGATCTTCAAGGGTATGAAGATGCACTCCCTCTCTCTCATTGCTAGCATCTCCTAGATTGACCTTGGTGACACGTAGAATTTTTTTGAATTATTGCTTCGTTCCCCAACAGTGGTATCATGAGATAGGTCTATGCGTAGATTCTATGCACGAGTAGAACACAAAGTAGTTGTGGGCGATGATTTGTTCAATTTGCTTGCCGTTACTAGTCCTATCTTGATTCGGCGGCATTGTGGGATGAAGCGGCCCGGACCGACCTTACACGTACTCTTACGTGAGACAGGTTCCACCGACTGACATGCACTTGATGCATAAGGTGGCTAGCGGGTGTCTGTCTCTCCCACTTTAGTCGGATCGGATTCGATGAAGAGGGTCCTTATGAAGGGTAAATAGCAATTGGCATATCACCGTTGTGGCTTTTGCGTAGGTAAGAAACGTTCTTGCTAGAAACCCATAGCAGCCACGTAAAACATGCAACAACAATTAGAGGACGTCTAACTTGTTTTTGCAAGGTATGCTATGTGATGTGATATGGCCAAAAGGATGTGATGAATGATGTATGTGATGTATGAGATTGATCATGTTCTTGTAATAGGAATCACGACTTGCATGTCGATGAGTATGACAACCGGTAGGAGCCATAGGAGTTGTCTTAATTTATTGTATGACCTGCGTGTCAATGAAAACGCCATGTAATTAATTTACTTTATTGCTAACCGTTAGCCATAGTAGTAGAAGTAATAGTTGGCGAGACAACTTCATGAAGACACGATGATGGAGATCATGGTGTCATACCGGTGACGAAGGTGATCATGCCGCGCCTCGAAGGTGGAGATCAAAAGGCACAACATGATATTGGCCATATCATGTCACTTTATGATTTGCATGTGATGTTTGTCATGTTTACATCTTATTTGCTTAGAATGACGGTAGCATAAATAAGATGATCCCTCACTAAAATTTCAAGAGATGTGTTCCCCCTAACTGTGCACCGTTGCGAAGGTTCATTGTTTCGAAGCACCACGTGATGATCGGGTGTGATAGATTCTAACGTTCGCATACAACGGGTGTAAGCCAGATTTAGACATGCGAAACACTTAGGTTGACTTGACGAGCCTAGCATGTACAGACATGGCCTCGGTACACAAGAGACCGAAAGGTCGAACATGAGTCGTATAGTAGATACGATCAACATGGAGATGTTCAACGTTGATGACTTGTCCGTCTCACGTGATGATCGGACACGGTCTAGTCGATTCGGATCATGTATCACTTAGATGACTAGAGGGATGTCTATCTTAGTGGGAGTTCATTAAATAATCAGATGAACTTAATTTTCATGAACATAGTCAAAAGGTCTTTGCAAATTATGTCATAGCTTACGCTTTAGTTCTACTGTTTAAGATATGTTCCTAGAGAAAATTTAGTTGAAAGTTGACAGTAGCAATTATGCGGACTGGGTCCGTATACTGAGGATTGTCCTCATTGCTGCACAGAAGGCTTATGTCCTTAATGCACCGCTCGGTGTGCTGAACCTCGAGCGTCGTCTGTGGATGTTGCGAACATCTCACATACACGTTTTGATGACTACGTGATAGTTCAGTGCGTAATGTTAAACGGTTTAGAATTGAGGCACCGAAGACATTTTGAAACGTTGCAGAACATATGAGATGTTCCAAGATCTGAAATTGGGATTTCAAGCCCGTGCCCACATCAAGAGGTGTGAGACCTCCGACAAGTTTCTTAAGCCTGCAAACTAAGGGAGAAAAGCTCAATCTTTGAGCATGTGCTCAGATTGTCTGAGTACTACAATCGCTTGAATCGAGTGGGAGTTAATCTTCCAGATGAGATAGTGATGGTTCTCCATAGTCACTGCCACCAAGCTATTAGAGCTTCGTGATGAACTATAACATATCAGGGATAGACATGATGATCCTTGAGCAACTCGCGATGTTTGACACCGCGAAAGTAGAAATCAAGTAGGAGCATCAATTGTTGATGGTTAGTAAAACCACTAGTTTCAAGAAGGGAAAGAAGGGATACTTCATGAAACGGCAAATCGGTTGCTGCTCTAGTGAAGAAACCCAAGGTTGAACCCAAACCCGAGACTAAGTGCTTCTGTAATGAAGGGAACGGTCACTGAAGCAGAACTACCCTAGATACTTGGTAGATGAGAAGGCAGGCAAGGTCGACAGAAGTATATTGGATATACGTTATATTAATGTGTACTTTACTAGTACTCCTAGTAGCACCAGGGTATTAGATACCGGTTCGGTTGCTAAGTGTTGGAAGCTCGAAATAAAAGGCTACAGAATAAACGGAGACTAGCTAAAGGTAAGATGACGATATGTGTTGGAAGTGTTTCCAAGGTTGATGTGATCAAACATCGCACACTCCCTCTACCATCGAGATTGGTGTAAACCTAAATAATCGTTATTTGGTGTTTGCGTTCAGCATAGACATGATTGGATTATGTTTATCGCAATACGGTAATTCATTTAAGGAGAATAATGGTTACTCTGTTTATTTGAGTAATACCTTCAATGGTCTTGCACCTAAAATGAATGGTTCATTGAATCTCGATCATAGTGATACACATGTTCATGCCAAAAGATATAAAATAGTAATGATAGTACCACATACTTGTGGCATTGCCATTTGAGTCATATTGGTATAAAACACATGAAGAAGCTCCATGTTGATGGATCTTTGGACTCACTCGTTTTTGAAAAGATTGAGACATGCGAACCATGTCTATTGGTAGATATGCATGAAGAAACTCCATACAGATGGATCGTTTGGACTCACTTGATTTTGAACCACTTGAGACATGCAAATCATAACACATGGGCAAGATGACTGAAAGGCCTCGTTTTCAGTAAGATGGAACAAGAGAGCAACTTGTTCGAAGTAATACATTTGATGTGTGCAGTCCAATGAGTGCTGAGGCACGCAGTGGATATCGTTATGTTCTTACTTCACAGATGATTTGAGTAGATGCTAAGAATATTTACTTGATGAAACACAAGTCTGAATTATTGAAAGGTTCAAGTAATTTCAGAGTGAAGTTGAAGATCGTCGTGACAAGAGGATAAAATGTCTATGATATGATCATAGAGATATCCGAGTTACGAGTTTGGCACACAATTAAGACATTGTGGAAATTGTTTCACAACTAATACCGCCTGGAACACCATAGTGTGATGGTGTGTTCGAACATCATAACTGCACCCTATTGGATATGGTGCATACCATGATGTGTCTTATCGAATTACCACTGTCGTTTATGGGTTAGGCATTAGAGACAACCGCATTCACTTTAAATAGGGCACCACGCAATTCCGTTGAGACGACACCGTATGAACTATGGTTTAGAGAAACCTAAGCTGTCGTTTCTTAAAAGTTTGGGGCTACGACGCTTATGTGAAAAAGTTTCAGGCTGATAAGCTCGAACCCAAAGCGGATAAATGCATCTTCATAGAATACTCAAAACAGTTGTGTATACCTCCTATTTCAGATCCGGAAGCAAAGTGATTGTTTCTAGAAACAGGTCCTTTCTCGAGGAAAAGTTTCTCTCGAAAGAATTGAGTGGGAGGATATTGGAGACTTGATGAGGTTATTGAACCATCACTTCAACTAGTGTGTAGCAGGGCACAGGAAGTTGTTCCTGTGGCACATACACCAATTGAAGTGGAAGCTTATGATAGTGATCATGAAACTTCGGATCAAGTCACTACAAAACCTCGTAGGTCGACAAGGATGTGTACTACTTCAGAGTGGTACGTAATCATGTCTTGGAAGTCATGTTGCTAGACAACAATGAACCTACGAGCTATGGAGAAGCGATGGTGAGCCCGGATTCCGACGAATGGCTCGAGGCCATAAAATCCGAGAGAGGATCCATGTATAAAAACAAAGTATAGACTTTGGAAGAACTAATTGATGGTCGTAAGGTTGTTGGGTGCAGATGGATTTTAAAAGGAAGACGGACAATGATGGTAAGTGTCACCATTAAGAAAGCTCGACTTGTCGTTAAGATGTTTTCCGACAAGTTCAAGGAGTTGACTGCGATGAGACTTTCTCACTCGTAGCGATGCTAAGAGTCTGTTGGAATTATATTAGCAGTTACTGCATTATTTATGAAATCTTGCAGATAGGATGTCAAAACATTGTTTTCTCGATGATTTTCTTGAGGAAAGGTTGTATGTGATACAACCAGGAGGTTTTGTCAATCCTGAAAGATGCTAACAAGTATGCAAAGCTCCAACAATCCTTCTAAGGACTGGAGTAAGCATCTCGGAGTTGGAATGTACGCTTTGATGACATGATCAAAGATTTTGGGTTTATACAAAGGTTATGAGAAACATGTATTTCCAAAGAAGTGAGTGGGAGCACTATAGAATTTCTGATGAGTATATGTTGTTGACATATTGTTGATCAGAAATGATGTAGAATTTCTGGAAAGCATATAGGGTTATTTGAAAAGTGTTTTTCAATGGAAAACCTGGATTAAGCTACTTGAACATTGAGCATCAAGATCTATAAGGATAGATAAAAACGCTTAATAGTACTTTCAAATGAATACATACCGTGACAAGATTTTGAAGGAGTTCAAAATAGATCAGCAAAGAAGGAGTTCTTGGTGTGTTACAAGGTGTGAGTATTGAGTAAGACTCAAGACCTGACCACGGCAGAAGAGAGAGAAAGGACGAAGGTCATCCCCTATGCTTTAGACATAGACTCTACAGTATGCTATGCTGTGTACCGCACCTGAAGTGTGCCTTGCCATGAGTTAGTCAAAGGGTACAATAGTGATCCAGGAATGGATCACATGACAGCGGTCGAACTTATCCTTAGTAACTAGTGGACTAAGGAATTTTCTCGATTATGGAGGTGGTAAAAGAGTTCGTCGTAAAGGGTTGCGTCGATGCAAACTTTGACGCTAATCCGGATGACTCTGAGTAGTAAACCGGATTCGTATAGTAGAGCAGTTATTTGGAATAGCTCCAACTAGCGCGTGGTAGCTGCATCTACAAGATGACATAGAGATTTGTAAAGCACACACGGATCTGAAAGGTTCAGACCCGTTGACTAATAACCTCTATCACAAGCGAGATATGAACAAACCCCATGGGTGTTGGATTCATTACAATCACATAGTGATGTGAACTAGATTATTGACTCTACTGCAAGTGGGAGACTGTTGGAAATATGCCCTAGAGGCAATGATAAAATGGTTATTATTGTATTTCCTTGTTCATGATAATTGTCTATTGTTCATGCTATAATTGTATTAACTGGAAACCGTAATACATGTGTGAATACATAGACCACAACACGTCCCTAGTAAGCCTCTAGTTGACTAGCTCATTGATCAATAGATGGTTATGGTTTCCTGACCATGGACATTGGATGTCATTGATGACGGGATCACATCATTAGGAGAATGATGTGATGGACAAGACCCAATCCTAAGCACAGCACAAGATCGTGTAGTTCGTTTGCTAAGAGCTTTTCTAATGTCAAGTATCGTTTCCTTAGACCATGAGATTGTGCAACTCCCGGATACCGTAGGAATGCTTTGGGTGTACAAAACGTCACAACGTAACTGGGTGGCTATAAAGGTGCACTACAGGTATCTCCGAAAGTGTCTGTTGGGTTGGCACGAATCGAGACTGGGATTTGTCACTCCGTATGACGGAGAGGTATCTCTGGGCCCACTCGGTAATGTATCATCATAATGAGCTCAATGTGACTAAGTAGTTAGTCACGGGATCATGCATTACAGAACGAGTAAAGTGACTTGCCGGTAACGAGATTGAACGAGGTATTGGGATACCGATGATCGAATCTCGGGCAAGTAACATACCGATTGACAAAGGGAATTGCATACGGGATTGATTGAATCCTCGACATCGTGGTTCATCCGATGAGATCATCGTGGAACATGTGGGAGCCAACATGGGTATCCAGATCCCGCTGTTGGTTATTGGCCGGAGAGATGTCTCGGTCATGTCTGCATGGTTCCCAAACCCGTAGGGTCTACACTCTTAAGGTTCGGTGACGCGAGAGTTGTTATGAGAAATTATATGTGGTTACCGAAGGTTGTTCGGAGTCCCAGATAGGATCCCGGACGTCAGGAGGAATTCCGGAATGGTCCGGCGGCGAAGATCGATATATTGGACGAAGGGTATTGGAGTCCGGAAGTGTTCCAGGGGTACCCGGCTATGGCCAGCATGACCGAAAGGTGTTTCGGGAGCCCCGGCAAGTGTTGGAGGGCCTCATGGGCCAAAGGGGAAGGGGCAAACCAGCCCACTAAGGGGTGGTGCGCCCCCCACACCCTTTCCCACGTTACTTGGGAAGGTGGGGCGTTCCACCTGGCTTGGGAGGCAAGCCTCCGCCTGCTTGGCTTGGGGGGCAAGTCTCCCTAGGATTTTCCCTAGGGAGATCCAATCTGCTTGGCCGCCGCCCCTACGGGAAACCCTAGGGCGCCTCCCCCTCTCCCCTTGCCCCTATATATACTGGAGGGGTGGGAGGGCAGCTGCACCTCTTCCCTGGCGCAGCCCTCCCTCCTCATACACCTCCTCCTGCTCCTCCGTAGTGCTTAGCGAAGCTCTGCCGGAGAACCACGAGCTCCATTGCCACCACGCCGTCGTGCTGCTGGAGTTCTCCCTCAACTTCTCCTCTCCCCTTGCTGGATCAAGAAGGAGGAGACGTCCCCGGGCTGTACGTGTGTTGAACGCGGAGGCGCCGTCCGTTCGGCGCTAGATCGGATCTTCCGCGATTTGAATCGCCGCGAGTACGACTCCATCAACCGCGTTCTTGTAACGCTTCCGCTTAGCGATCTTCAAGGGTATGAAGATGCACTCCCTCTCTCTCGTTGCTAGCATCTCCTAGATTGACCTTGGTGAGACGTAGAAATTTTTTGAATTATTGCTACGTTCCCCAACATCTTAGGGTTCAGGGTGGGGGGCGGGGGACCTATAGGGCTGGCCGGGGCGGCGGCGGATTGGCGGTGGGGAGTTGTTTCGGGGCGGCGAGGCGGCGCTGGGGCCAGCGGTTCGGCCGGTGGTGGCTGGCCGCTCAGGGGGGGTGCAGGTTGAAGATGAACTGCAGGCCCTCCCTAAACTACATGTCAAGTTCCTCTCTGCTACCATTGCGTTCAGTTTCGATAGTAGCATTCAGATTCCACAGTAAATTTCAGTTTTGACAGTTAAGTTCAGAGTCAAGAGTTTTTACCTCATCTGTTGTAGTCAAGTGGTTTTCGGTGATGTAAATTTTACATCTATTTTACATCATCTATTGGAGATGCTATTAGAATCCCACTTGAGATTGACGATGTCTGTCTTGTGCTGCTTAAGCCTTGATGTCTTACGGCTCACCGGGGCTACTTCAGCCTTGACGGCTTACGGCACATATCGAGGAAGCAATGAATAGTATCTCTGTCTAATATCTGGTTCACCTAGGGTATGCCTATGTTGTTCATCTTGGGTGGGAAACAAATAGTAAAGCAATCATCATCTGTCTTTTTATTAAATTAAAGCAATCATCAGCCTGCTATCATTATTTTTGGATCCATCCACTGGTTGTTACCATCACTCTAAATTTCTGCATGCTCTCCTTACATAATCTCACCATATTTTTTCGTATGCATGTCAAATATTGTACACAGTCATGCTGAACATGTAGAGAAAAAGATAAGAGTTTTGCGTGGCAATACATTGTCATGCAGACATCGCTCCATGGGGTTCAATGGCAAACCCTCCCCACCCCTCTCCAGATTGTAATCCAGAGGAAGATGTCTGTTCTGAGGCGGATTCAGACACCGCTGACCACTCCTATTTACCCGCCAAGGTGTTTGCTCTACCTTGGCATGATGATGTTAGTCATATCATGCATATGTTGCCTTGCAGTGCCTACTTTTGACATCATATATGTCATCTACTTAGTTTAGACATGTTCTATAATGCCACCTGTTTAGTTTCTATATCATATATGGGAATTGTGCAGTCTCATGTTTTTTAGCCAGCCATAATATACGTGAAATGTGCAATGCCATCCTGTTTAACCAGGCATCATATATTTGAATGATATCTTGCCCATCCTTTTCTTCATTACATTTTCATTTGTCGACAATGTTTGTACATTAAACTACTCTTCCTGTGAATCAGCCATTTGGGTGGGAGATTGAAAAATCTGGAGTGAAAACAAGGCCTTCAGCACAGACAGTGCTACCTGTCGAAGCAGATCTCTTGTTGGGTCCCGATAGCTCCTCAGAGATGGATTGAGAGACAGATGACCAGTCCTATTCCCCCACCAAGGTGTATGCTCTAAATTGGCACGGTTATACTGCTCATATCATGCATATGGTGTCTTGCATTGCATAGATTAGACATCATATACACAATATTCAACACCATGTTCTTAGTTCAGACATCATATCTAATGCCCTCTGTTTAGCATATAAATCACATATGTGAATTAAATGATGCGATCCTGATTACTTAGGTAACATGTAGGTGAATTATGTCATGCGATACTGTTTAGTTATTCATCATATCTTTGAATTATGTTATGCTATGCTATCCAGTTTAGATAGACATCATATATGTGAAATTATGTCATGCTATCCGTTTTAGTTAAACAATATACATGTCAACTATTTCATGCCCTCTTTTTTCCACACTATCTATTGCATCTGTCTCTCATACAATGTCTGTACATTCAACTATGTTTCCTGTTTATCAGCCATTTGAATTGGAGCGGGTGATGCCAGCATCTAGCGGACTAAAAACACGGTCTTCAAATAAAACAGTGCTACCTCTTGGTGGAGATAGCACCCCGGTTGTACATGCACGAGAACCAGCCCTACCACACATAACCCAAACTCTCGCAGATTGTACCCCTACTGCGATGGACAGAGAACCAGCTTCACCCAATCTAACCCCAACCCCAGCAGATAGTAACCCAGTTCCTGTTGACACAGCACCATCTCCACCACAGAGCTCCCAAACAAGAGCAGTTAGTAAGGCAGCTCCAGTGCCCAAAGGGCCAGTACTACCACGACGCACCCCAACTCCACCAGTTAGTACGCCTATTCTTGTGGAGGAAGCACAACCAGCTAGTCGTATTTTAGCATCTATCGCATTTGATGTTGTTAAATCGTATGTGTGTATCTTCCCATCTTGGAAATATTATACTGAAGATGAAGGAAAATGCCAGTTGCAGGTGTTTGTCCAGGAGTTATGTGTAAGTAATGTTATTCATGGCAATTACTTTGCTTTGTCCCATACATCCTACCTCCATGATGGTTATAATACAACAAATTTTCCCATTTTTCTCTATAGAGAAGGACCGATTTGGAAACTCGGGATGAGGTAACCTGTGCTAATACCTCTGCTATCTTCAAGAATGCTTGGTGGCAGTATCGGAATTACCTGAAGAAAACATACTTCACCGGCAAAGAAACTCATCAAATTCCCTTACGTTCTCCTGAGACACATTTATTGGACGATGAATGGGAACGCCTCGTTCTGTACTGGTCCCGAACAAGAATGTGGTAAGGTCTACGAGCTCATTTTTATTTTTAAGTACTATATTCTTGCGTCTTACTGTACTTTGTTCATGTAGAACAAGTGCCTAAACCTGAAGAACAACTATTCTAATTTAAGATTCCATTGCTATCATAGTTCAAAAAAGCGCTAGGCGTTAATTATGCGTTTTGCCACCGCCTTGCGCTTTACTGACCAAAGCGCATGCTTATGCGCAGTTATGCACAGATTAAGCGTAGTTATGCGCAATGCGTTTCGCCAATGCCTAGAGCCCAGGCGCGCTTAAGCGCTCGCTTAGGCGCGCCTTTTTTAACTATGATTGCTATCGTGCATACTGCTTTGCTCTTGTATCACTATATTTACTCATACAAACTTATTTTTAAACTGAAGGATCCAATCGAAACTTCAATGGCACAGCAGGTATGTTCACGCATGTTTCTTTAACAGGCTTGCTCTTATCAATAGCTCTGTTGATTTCAATTTCAATTGTGTATACAGTTGACTTCTCATATCATGCACATTACTAGCATCACAACAGAGCCAATAGTGTTGTTGTACATGTAGACCCGTGGTACCCATCTGAAATCTTGTTGTGCCGTGTAGTTTTCCACGCTTTGTATTATTTCACTGTTGCTTTGTCTTGAACTGATATGACTTGAACTGTGTCTCTATTTTGATTTGGCAAGACAATGCAGTGACCATAGGACATAGATATATGTTTGTTTGTTGCTTTTATTATGTACTAGTACTTGACAATAGAAGACTTGGTAGTTTAATCCTGTCCACCTTACTAATGAACTGGTTCACCGAAATGAGTTTCATATACTAGTACATGCTAAACTGTTATGTGTCTGCTTGTTTCTTCTTTTAGAATGCTGACAGAATATTGGGGAAGAGTGCCTTATTAAGCAATGGTAAAGGAAGTAATGCAGATAAGGTTCAGGATAGTGACACATCCTTGTTGGTCTCCAACAAAGCTGATAAAACAGCTAAGGAAGACTATCTCGAAGACAGTGAGACAACCCCAAAGTCCTGTCTTGGTTTAGTGTTGGAATTACTGGCCACTACCGTTTGCACAAGCTATTCAAACTCACTGTCTGAATCAGTTCGGTTTCTTGAGTCTTAACTACAAGCTGAAAGACATTGATCAGCTGTGCTGCGACAAGAAGCGGAAGGACTACGGAAGTCCCTGGAGCATTCAGATGCATACTTTCTGGTGCAACAGCAAGCATTGGAGGATTTTAGCGCCAAACAGGACAAAGCTAATAAGCTTGCTAAGCTTATTGCTAGCATGGTGGATACCACGTTTCTTGAGCTCTTATGAAGTTGTTTCAGTTATGCTCTTGTTTTGCTGCCGCGTTTATTTGCACTGGTGGCCAATTTTGACGGCCAGTGTATGTAATATGCTGCTTTGTTCCCTATATTTGCACTGGTGGCGAACTTTGATGTCCAGTGGATGTAATATGTGTAATAGCGGTAATAGGCTAGCATTAATTGCTTGCTTACTTATTTCCTTATTGTCTTGTTTAGTTGTTTGCTTGTAGTCACTGCAGTTCTTTTTCTGTGTTTCTCTAGTGGCCACAATAACCTATTTTTGGAAACTAGGCCAAAATAATCATGGCAACACACGGACTGTTGTAACCATGGGCCTCCTGCGGGCCGTATGATCCATGGGCCTTCTACGGGCCATAGGATCCATTGGCCTTCTATACGGGTCGTAGGATCCATGGGCCTTCTACGGGGCGTATCGTCATTTTGCCAATCATGGGTTGTACTATTCGTGGACAATAACGGGCCGTTTATTGGCCGTATTTGATAACTCTATGAAAACAGCCCAACGGGTTTTTTTCGACATGAAAACAGCCCAACGTATTAACGGGCCACAAACGGGCCGACTGTAACCACGGGCTGAATTTGGCCCACAAGCAGAAAATGATAGTAACGGGCCATAAGTAACCGAATGCTAGAAATGAGCCCAAGAATAAATGGGCCCTGAGAAGGCCGAAAGATATCATGGGCTAGAAACGGCCCAACGGAATAATGGGCCGTTAATGGGTATAAAGTGATACGCTGTTCATTGCGGGCCAGTTTTACCACGGGCCGTTAAGGGGCCGAGGGTTACTAAGGGCCCCATATGGGCCGAAAGACGTCATGGGCCATACATGGTCCGGAAGTTAAAATGGGCTGGAATTATATTGGACGGCCCAGACGACACTACTGGGCCTAATTCGGATAGGCCGTAAACGGGCCCTGGGATAGCGGGCTGTAAATGGGCTATATGCAAACATGCCGTAACAGGCTTGTCATGGGCCGGCCCGCCACCTTTTGACCAAGTCAAATGGGCCGGCCTTTTCACAGGAATGGGCCTCTGTTGGGCCGTGCCACGTGTTGGCGTATCATAGGCGCTTTGGGTCCAATGAGTGGATGACATCTGTCCCAATGGTGAGCCGACACGTGTTTCCTCCAGCCAATGATGATTTTACACGTGGAAAATCCCCATTGATCGGGGCTGTTAACGGGTTATTGGATCCAAAACCGGACCCGATAGCTTAACGGCGTTCCGTTACGGTGGATGCCGCGTGTCGGTCACCCTTGACGAAAGCACTTCTATGACGCGCGATTTATCGTCATGGAACTGGACACTTCCGTGATGATAATTTTGGTAATGTCATGGAACACTTCTACGACAGCACAGGTATGGCTATCTTGATTCTGTCATAAATTTGTCATGGATGTACATGCATGAAAGAAAACGTGACCTACTGTGACAAACACGTATCATCACGAAAGTGTATTTTTTTGTAGTGAGGGGTTGGAGGCCCTCCCTAGCCAGCGGTGCTTGGGAGAGAACGACAAGGCACGCTGATCGGGACACGCCGGCTCCTTCCATGCCAGAGCCAAACTTGCCATTTATGGGAGTTCAATCCGGCCAAGCACCAGACCTTGCAACAGTTCTTCGGAACCACGCACGAAGATATCTAGAAGTTGCTCTTCAAGGGCAACGAGACGCCGCCGGAGACAACCGAGGACCGCGGGCACGCCCTGGCCCGTCCCGCCAATGTGGTGAGTATTTCACGTTTCAAGGCGCACACTTTACTTGCTTAGTCGAGGAAGATATCTAAACCTTACTATTTATTTTTTCAGGTATGGACAGAGAAAGCGGAGCGGATTAAGTGTCTGGCTCCGCTGCCCGAGGAAGCCATCCCGCTTCTGACGAAGATGCTGGTCCCGGCGCCTTACCAGGTGCCGGAGAAGAAGGCCAAGGGGGCCAGAAGTGGCCTCCGCCGCAAGGGAGCTTCGGACGTGTCGTTCGAAGACAACAAGACTCACTCCTCTGCCGCCGAAGACGACGACGAGGAGGAGGAAGAAAGCAACTCTCCCCCTGAGGGGGGAAGGAAGAAGAGGGCGGCCTCCACTAGTCTGGAGGCAGGAGCTTCCAAAAGGGGAAGGGTTCCCTCGTGGATAACTCCGCGTGGGATGTTGACAGCAGCCTAGAGCCGCGCCCCCGAAATAAGCCCCTGGCCGCATCGTAAGTACTAAAAAACCTGATGCGTCCCTATATCCGGCCTCTTTACTTCATAGTTTTAACATGTTGAATTAAGCAATTGCAGTCCGGCCCGCGACAGCTCCCTGCGGTCCTCATCGGGGGATTCGCTGGATTCAAAGGCGATGGCCAGCGAGTCACCACCGACGGCTCACTCTCCCAAGGCCAAGGGCGACGCCGAGGTGCTGTCCCGAAGGGCCTTCCCCGGCCAGGGAGAGGTTCAGGAGGCCGTCAGGGCGGCGCCAGAGGATGACCCCTCGGCCGCCGGACACCTGGGGGAGAAAGCCCCCATGGAGACTGGCGATGGGGGCCATATCCAATTCGGCCCCCAGCCGGATACCATCTCGGAGACCTACACGGCTCTGGAATCAAGCGAGCAGCCTCCTCCGAAGGGAGGAGGTGTGCCTATTCTGCCGGTGACCTCTGTCCATCCAGAGGCACCGGATAATCTGCTGGAAGCGCTACGAGGCACTTCCATTGTGGAGGAACACCGTATCCTTATGGGTACGGTGGTTGAGAGGGTTCGGTTCGTCAAGAGCGGACTGACCGAAGCCTGCACCAGCCTGCTGACAGGCTTTGAGGTAAGCGACGCAAAAGACAAAGTCATAGTATAGAAAGTAGCCCCTGAGACAATGTCCGGCGTTTGGAAAGAAAATCCAGACAGAGGATCAAATAATTTTCGCAGGAAACTAACGAAATATGTCTTATGTGAATAAGCAGGCGTCGTTGCTAGCCGCAACCTCTCATGCTGCTGAGGTCTCCGGACTAAAGCAGAGTCTGGAGCGGGCTGAAGAAGAGCTCAGCCTTGTAAAAAGGCAGTTGGAGGACAAGCAAGGTATGTGGAGACTTGATGTATATTCGGAAGGAATGAATGACGTGTATTTGACTGTAGTGCCATGATGTTTGTAGGAGTGGCGACCGAGGTCGAGGTCCTTAAAAAGGCACTGGTCGAGGCCGAGGAGAAAGCTGCCAAGGGACAAGCTGCCCGTGAGAAGCACGAGGCCAGGCTTGATGAAATCTAGCAAGAGCTCCAGGATGCTGTGAAGAAATGCGAGTCCTTGGAGCATGATGTTTCGGCTCCAGAGACCGAACTCGCCAAGGCTCGCCAAAGCGCGGAAGAGGCCCGGGTTGAAGCCCGGGGCGCCCTCCAGGAGATCCAGGAGGCCAAGAAAATTGCGGCGGGTAAGGCTTTTAGTATGCAAAGCAAGTATGTGAAGAAGAGGTATCTCTTACTAACCCGGATTTGGAGTTCCCCATGGGCGTTTGTGGCTCTGCCGCGCAGTGTTTCTGATGCTGCGGAATTCTTCCGAGCCGAAGAAGGGAGCTCAACGGAGAAGCTGTTCTGGTCGCAATACCTTGCGCCAGAACATCCGGTGCCCTTTAGCGATCAGCTAAAACAGCTGGTCGAATTGCATAGGGTGGCTGAACTGGCCATGAAGAACTTAATAATCCGGCTGTGGCCTGCCGAAGCCATACCCAGCAGCTACTTCAATCTCGTGAAGCGGCTAGTCGATGCCTGCCCTCGGCTTGACACCATCAAGCGGTCGGTCTGCATCGAAGGTGCGCGGATGGCCTTCGCCTGTGTCAAGATGCAGTGGGCGAAGATGAATGCCGTCACGGTCGCGACCGAGGGACCGCCCGCGGGCAAGGAGCACCGCACGCTGGAGCGATATTTTAGCGATGTCCTGAAGGGATCCCGCGTTGTGGCGGAGCAATGTACGAAAGATGTAATCTTTGAATGAATATATTCATATTGTCTCGCTCTGTATTATGAAACAAGTTCGACTATGTAATATAATGCTTGTTTAATATTTTACCTCCTGTGCGGCCGTTGACGGTGTCCTGGACTAGGGGGTACTCACCACGTCGTCTCCCGAACAGCTGGATCGAGCCGAGGACCCCCCATGGCGGTACACTCATGGGCCACTTCGGACAGCCTGTGCCGCATACAAGGAAGATCCCACGAGACTTGGCGCACAAGACGAGGGCTCTCCTAAACCCTAGGACTCTGGTGTGTTATATAAACCGAGGCCAGGCTAGTCAATAGACAATCAAATATTCATTAGATCAATCTCGTGGTAGACACATGTACCCTGTACCACACCCATATCAATATAATCAAAAGTAGGATGTAGGGTTTTACCTCCATCAAGAGGGCCCGAACCTGGGTAAAATCACGTGTCCGTGTTACCATCGCTCCAAGACGCCTAGCTTAGGACCCCTACTACGAGATACGCCGGATATAGAACCGACATTGGTGCTTTCATTGAGAGCCTGCTAGGTGATCGTCGCAGATCGATGGGATGATCAGGTGATATTTCTTCAGTCAGATCTATTCTATATGATTTTTCTTTCCTGCAAAATCATTGCGGTGTCATGCTATTTGTTTGCAGTCAGATCGGATCATAAAAGTCTCAGCAGCAGCGGTTGTATCCGTCGTCTGGTGATACATCGGATCCGAACTACCTTTGCATGTCGTAAAGGATCTAGTGAAACGCGCTTGTAAACCAGCAGCGTAAACTTGGCAGACTCGCTACATGGGCCAACAAAAAACCGCGATCTAAGCGCCGGCTACCCAGCCGAGGAGACCACACAGAGCGTGCTGCCCATGCAAATCTGTCTAGGGAGGGCCAGCCAACTGGAGCTCACATCGGCGGCAGCACAGGAAGATTCCATCCTCCTTCCTCATTATTTAATTAAGTTATACTTAATGGTTTGTCTTTCATGATCTGCGCGCTCATGTGCTACTACTAGTTGGCTTTAGCTCTGCTATATTCTAACCCCTGTGTACACCGTCAAATCCCAAGTGGTCTGATGCTAGTACTACTAGTGCATATATGCGGCCCTTAATGGATTATTGTGCTTAACAATTCTTTTTAGATTTCCACACTTGAAGATCCAGGTCTGCAATCCGGCCTACGTTGCTGCCACCGTTTCTTGGCGATCTGATATGCCGTCGCTGCCCACGCGTATTGCGTCCGTAACTTGAGCGGCCCTGCGAGTTCGGATTCGTCACCTTATCACGCCGACGTGCTGTGTCGACAACAACCTCGCACCAGGCCACATCTATTTTATAATTTATTTTGCATAAATAATTTTTTCCAGCTTGATCTATTCCACACAGATCAAATCCTTTGAAAATTATTGTTCTTGGTTCGCTGTTTTATTTAGCAGGTTCGTCCGAGATCGATTCTGATCTAAGTTCGGCTGCGTCCACCCACCAACACATATTGCTGGTTTTCGGAGAAATCAATTGTGTTCGGCAGCGGACGAAGAAGTCAAATCTGGCACTCCTACTTCGAGGGCGTGGCTGCAACTTCACCTGACAGACTAGCCAAAGCCTACTTTTCTCTCCAAAATTGCTATGTGCACTAGGAGATCATGAGGGAGAGTCAACTTTTCTCTCTCTTTTTTCCTTATTTAATTATAAGCCTTGAGGAAATAGACTACTTTAATAAGCAGTCTTTCTCCGGATACGTACTTATCAAAAAATGCATGATACTAATCGTTTCCTAATTTTCGAGGTCGGACCATTGTGCGAGCTTGCCTTGATAAGTTCGGCTCATTGTTAAGAGAGCTCCTCCGCGCCGCTCCAACCTGGCTATCTTCTCGACAGCCCGGTTTGCCGTGCGCCGACCGACAGACACCTCGTCAAGGTCAACGATCAGAAAAAGAAAAGCAATCCGAACGGCGGTGAACCAGCCGAGGAGATGACACAGTACTGTACACAACATGCATGTGATACCGACAATAGTTCGGCTCAGCGCAGTCACAGGGAGATCCGATAATTGTTTCTCTTTCCTTCATTATTTAATTACAAGGCAATCTATGTTTTTCGCTAATCATCTTCCTTTTATGCACTTCCCACGTGCAAGTACGCCTAGCATTACTAGGGCTGCTCGTGTCCACGTAATAGGAGCGACACATGTTTTTCTTGGTATTGCCATAGCAATGACGTGGAGATAATGACCTCGAGCACACAACACATGCTCGGCACGGATCAGGTCGTCCGTTTGCTGCGGTCTGCTACAGCCGTCGCTGCTGGCGTTCAGGTTTTATTTTTTCAAATTATTCGTTTAGCACTATTATACACAGAATATTTTTTGTTGGCATGTACTGCATTATTTTGGCAGAGAGATTGTACCGACGTTGTACCTAGCATCGGTGCGGCCAGCTCCTCCCTGTCACCTAGGCAGGCCGACCTTCGTCGGCATCGCCGTGCCACAACGCCATCGCACCGTCGAGCTAGCCTCAGCACTCAGGCCATACTTACCAAAAAATTTCACTTCGCATAAATTAATTATGCACCTTTTATTATTATTATTATTATTTCCTGGTTGCACTACTTTGTGTGTGCAGGCAACCTATTTTGGTTGGGCCGCTCTAACACCTTGGCAGGCCGAAGTCGTCGTCCCGCCTGTGTCGTCCAAGTCGTGGTGTCGCTTCGACACGCGTCTCTGTGTAATCGACTTCGATTGCGTCACGCGGTCACTTCGGCAAGCCGACTTCGTCGTCCCAATCGGCATAAATCGGCTCGCGTGATCACCCTATTGGTCAAACTGCCATACCGACATGTTTGGTTGCCTCAGGGACTTCGGCATCGCTGAGAGAGCTCTACCTCATTGAGTGTTCGGCACACTGGGCATATTTCTTTTATTACTCACTTTGCATAAAATATTAATTATGCAATGAATTTTTTTACTCTATTATTATTACTTCTGCCTTGCACTATCTTATGTGTGCAGATAATTAATTTTTGCTGCATCACGCAGTCACCTCGGCGTACGGAGTCGTCCTCTTGCCTCCATTAACTAAATTCCACCGTCACCATGGTGTGATACCCTGTGTCGCCATTATCGCGTCGTGGCTTCATCAAACTGACGTCCACCATGCCGACCTGTTTTGACACGCTGACTGACGTGGGGGCTTCATTGTCACGCTGTCGAATTACTCTGTCTCCTCGGCCGGACCGGGGGCTTCGCCTCGGCACTTCGACACTGTCATGCTATCACTTCATCAAGCCGAGCTCTTCGCTCGGGTACACCAAGACCGGCTTGGGGGTTCGGACCTTGAGCTGCTACAAGCTCGGCCCACGTCACACCGAGCACATTAACCAGCTAAGTCGCTTTCATGCTAAAAAACTTTCAGTTTTAAATTTTGTTCGGTTCGGTCAAGCATTATACTTTTTTGACAAAAAGTCATTTGCGAAAAAAATTCTTCGTCAAAACCTTGTTTGTTCCAAACAAATTCAAATACCCCGTTTACTTGGGGGCTTCCTTTATGAAGCCTTTCCTATTGCATATGATTATACTTGTATGGCTTCGTTCCTTGTTCGTGTATTACGCCACAATATGCACCATGTTGACTTAAGTGTTCCGCAAGCTGGGTTGCCTTGCTCCTGTGTTTACCCCTACGTTCCCGATTGTTCGGCTAGGGAGTAAAGGGAGCACCTCTGCGATTGTCACGATCGGGTCGTCTGAGCTCGGACCTCAGACTGGGTGAAGCCGAAAGCTAGCGCTCTTATTGTTTTCAATCATGGTCGGCACACTACGGAACTCATGAATACAAAAAATCTATTGCACAAGTCTCATAGTAACAATGAGCAACCGAAGAAAGGTATCGGTGGGGGTACTATTTTCTTCGAAGATGCTTCTTACACTTCGTCAGTAATATAGCATAACTTCCATGAGCGGGCTTTGTTTGTTACAGCCTTATGGCCTGATTGCCTGGTTATCGGAAACACCGTCGATATTCTTGACAGGTGGAGTACATAACACTTTTCGGCCCTTGACCGAAGAGGGAGAAGCCGACGGTCGGTTAAGACGCGCTTAAAGTTCGGGTGAACACAGATATGATATAAGTACTTCGGTACATACAATCATTATACATAAAATTCTTTTACCCAAGTCATTTGGGGGCTCTTAAATTAGTATGAGCCGTTTTATAATAGATGTTTTCTTCTTAGTCGCTGCACAGTCTTTTTCTACCACTCCTTTCTCGACCCAGGTGTATGATCAATAGCTGGGTAGCCTAGTTTCTCTCTAAAGCCGCTCACGTTTTGTTCGCTAAACTGGCCTGAGAAACACTCCGCCTTTGGGATAGGGAGGTTGAAGCCGAAGGCTGACCCACTTGAAGTCTAGAGATCGGATGTGTCATGTCAAAGCACGAGAAAGTACAATTTTAAGACCAATTTCGTATTGGCACCAAAACAGCTTGATTCAATCTAGACGTAAAGTTTTTACGCATGTTTGTTGGCCTTTTTTGAGCTTATAACATCTTTCACCTATTTTATGTTTCAGGAAGCAGGACATTCTCTTGGTTGAGGTGTTCGGCGTGAAACTCTTTTCTAAAACTACAGTTTGGCATCTTTCCTGCTGAACTCCACCGGTATTGTCAAAACATACATGGCAGTTGAACTTGTTCCCGAGGAGGTACGATCCTAGGGTCGGCCATTTTGCCCAACCCAATTCTCAGGGGCTACTGCATCGAAAATCCAATGCAGAAAATTTAAAGGCAATATAGTTTTCGAGGAGATTATGATCCTCAGGTTGGTCGGCCGCACCCAACCTGAGTCTCGAGGACTTTGCACACCACTTTTTGTGTCCCGAAGTATTCTGCCGAGCTAGGAGTTGATCCTCAGGCCAATTTTGTGAATCAACCCGAGTCCCAGGGGCTACTGGGATCAGCGGTCTTATGTCATCCTTCAGGTGCATCTCGGGTTTTAGACCGATACACACCTTGAGGGCTACTGGCTATATATCTGGGCAGAGAATAAATTGCACCAATCAAAAATATTGACAAAAAATCGGCCCGCAGTCGAGGTGGTGCACCACCTCGGAAGCAGTCCAGCATAAAGCTCGGGCGCTAGTGGCTGGCTCCATAGAGGGCATTTCCAGAATTAAGCTCGGCTAAACTCCTTCAACTTTTTTGAACCAAGGTGATCTATGACACCTCGGATATAGTCCGACGTTGGAGCTCGGATACAGTCCGGCGTTGGAGCTTGGACATAGTCCGGCGTTGGAGCTCCGATACAGTCCGACATTGGAGCTTGGACATAGTCCGGCGTTGGAGCTCGGATACAGTCCGGTGTTGGATCTTGGACATAGTCCGGCGTTGGAGCTTGGATACAGTACGGCGTTGGAGCTTGGACATAGTCCGGCGTTGGAGCTCGGATATAGTCCGGTGCTGGAGCTCGAATGCAGTTGGGCGTTGGAGCTCGGCTGTAACAATACTCTTCGGATACAGTCCGGCGTTGGAGCTCGGATACATTCCGGCGTTGGAGCTTGGAAGCGATCTGGCGTTGGTGCTCGGGTGCAAAAGATACCTCGAATCCAGTCCGGCGTTGGAGCTCGGATGCAAGAGGACACTGTTGCCCAGGAACAACTTCAAACCCGAGGTGTGGCATAAAAATAACAAGGCATTGATAAAGGCCGGAAACTTAAAGGGGCTCCTCAGATACCCGACGTGTAAACTCTTCGGATGCACTTCAGCGATCCTCAAGATCGAAGATGAGAAGATTTGTTGAACCAGTTTTCAAGACCGACGACCGAAGATGAAGAACAGTTCGGAAGAATCGAGGAGCGTCCCCAACTTGAAGACCGGTTCAGGGGGCTACTGACGGTGTCCTGGACTAGGGGGTACTCACCACGTCGTCTCCCGGCCAGCTGGATCGGGCTGACGACCCCCATGGCGGTTCACTCATGGGCCACTTCGGGCAGCCCGTGCCGCACACAAGGAAGATCCCACGAGACTTGGCGCACAAGACGAGGACTCTCCTAAACCCTAGGCCTCTGGTGTGTTATATAAACTGAGGCCAGGCAAGTCAATAGACAATCTAATATTCATTAGATCAATCTCGTGGTAGACACATGTACCCTGTACCACACCCATATCAATATAATCAAAAGCAGGATGTAGGGTTTTACCTCCATCAAGAGGGCCGGAACCTGGGTAAAATCCCGTGTTCGTGTTACCATCACTCCAAGACGCCTAGCTTAGGACCCCTACTACGAGATACGACAGATATAGAACCGACAGCCGTGTTTATGAAATTTTGAGAGTTGGCCAGTCGTCGGCTTCAGCCCCCACGTAGGTAGTACGGGGGTGTTCGGGATGGAATCTAAACACTCTTGATCCAATTGTTTGGTCCTTGAAGGAGGTGTTTAGCGCAACGAACCAGGCAATCAGACTATTTGGCTTTATCACCCTCACTTTACCATAGGAGTTTGACAATGAAAATTTAGGCGCAGCCCCTAGTATCCGAACTAGGGTACTGTAAACACCTGATCGGGTAAGAGCCGATTCATCGCATAATGCGGAAAAAATCGCTAAAGATTTGAAACCTCCGAAGAGCTGACCGGCTCTCGCTGCATCATGACAGTCAGTTTTCGGCTTTCTCTACTGAGGTGCTCGTCCGGATAAACCAAGACACAATCGTAGTAGTTCTCCCTTTACTACCCTAGCCGATATAGCGGAACGTAAGGTAGTAATCACAGGAGCCGGGCAACCCAACTATTGAACAAAGACATGATTCGGAGGCAATGCATATAATGCTAAATTCGGGGTGCCGAAATATATTGTAAAAAGTGTTCGGACTTTGTTGCCGTATTATGGTTCGCAATGAAGCCCCTGGCAGATTTAAAGCGTACCAAAGTGTACGGGTGCACCTTGAGAAGATTATCAAGAAAAAGGGAAAGAAAAAGAAAAAAAGGGGGGTAGTAAGTTAATGTCGCAGAAGCTGGGCCGCAAACTGTTTCCATTATAGTTTCATTAATACGTCAAAGCGTATTTGTACAAGTGGTGCAATAAGCACCGGGCTATTTAACATGCCACAACCAAGGGAGAGCTGCGTGCGGGTCCTGAAAACAGGTAGAGTGATCGTTGAAGAGACCACCTAGAAATTCCCTTGTACGCCAGTGCTTCTTGCCATCTTGGTGTATCCATCCTGTCGAGAGGACCGATGGTCAGGTCGTCAGAGGAAGCCTGCGAAAAAGAAACCTGAAAAGGATTGAAAGTATGTGTGTCCAGGAGCGGTCGAGCCGTATTATGGATCACAAGCTAGTTATGCCTCCGTCTATGCCCATGGTATTTTGAGTGCGTAGTTATGTACGCACGGTGCGAATGCCGCCACTTGGTTGGGACTGGGACGGAGGCCGAATTGCTAGTAGAGCTCTTGACGAGCTGGGCTGTCCTGCTGCAGAGTAGTCCAGACTCGTTTGACAGTGTCCGGGAGCTTGGCCGACGAATTAAGGTTCTGCTTGAGAAGGCCGCTCTGTATTTCTGCTGCTAACGCAGCGGTGTGCTCATCGGTACGGAGGGAACGTTCTGTGTTTCCATTGACTGTTATGACGCCGCGTGGTCCGGGCATCTTGAGCTTAAGATAAGCGTAGTGTGGCACCGCGTTGAAGCGCGCAAATGCGGTTCGTCCAAGTAGTGTGTGATAGCCACTGCGAAAGGGGACGATATCGAAGATCGGCTCTTCGCTTCGGAAGTTGTCCGGAGATCCGAAGACAACCTCTAGGGTGATTGAGCCCGTACAGCGGGCCTCTACACCTGGTAATATGACTCCTTTAAAGGTAGTCTTTGTGGGCTTAATTCTTGAGGGATTAAGGCCCATTTTGCGCGCTATATCCTGATAGAGCAGGTTCAGGCTGCTACCACCATCCATGAGGACTCGCGTGAGGTGGAATCCATCAATAATTGGGTCGAGGACCAGTGCAGCTGAACCACCATGACGGATACTGGTCGGATGGTCCCTGCGATCAAAAGTGATCGGATAGGAAGACCATGAGTTGAAATTTGGGGCGACTGGCTCCATCACATAGACGTCCCTGAGCGCGCGCTTGCGTTCCCTCTTGGGGATGTGGGTAGCGTATATCATGTTCACCGTTTTAACTTGGGGGGGGGGACTTCTTCTGTCCCCCTGTGTTCGGTGGACGGGGATCCTCGTCATCATCCTCACTTTGCGACCCCTTCTCCTTGTTCTCGGCATTTAACTTGTCGGCCTGTTTAAAAACCCAACAGTCTCTGTTGGTGTGATTGGATGGTTTGTCGGGGGTGCCGTGTATCTGGCATGGGCGATCGAGTATGCGGTCCAAGCTGGATGGGCCCGAATTGTTCCTTTTGAACAGCTTCTTCCGCTGGCCGGACTTGGAGCTGCTGAATCTGGCATTGACCGTTGTGTCGTCGGTATTATCACCATTGTTTCGACGCTTGTGTCTGTTGCGTCGGGGCTTGCCGTTGCTATTTCTGGCTTCCGTAGTGCCAGGTTTGCTTGCATTGTTGTTGCTATGGGCTAGCCAGCAATCTTCGCCTGCGCAAAAGCGGGTCATAAGTGCCGTAAGGGCTGCCATGGACTTCGGATTTTCTTGGCCGAGGTGTCGGGCGTGCCATTCGTCTAGGATGCTGTGTTTAAAGGCCGCCAGGGCTTCGGCATCCGGACAGTCGACGATCTGATTCTTTTTGGTTAAGAACCTAGTCCAGAGTTTCCTGGCTGACTCTCCAGGCTGCTGAATTATGTGACTTAAGTCGTCTGCATCCAGAGGTCGAACATATGTACCTTGGAAGTTGTCAAGGAAGGCCTCTTCCAAGTCCTCCCAGCTGCCGATGGAGTTTTCGGGCAGACTGTTCAACCAGTGCCGGGCTGGTCCTTTGAGTTTTAGTGGGAGGTATTTGATGGCATGGAGATCATCGTCGTGAGCCATATGAATGTGAAGAAGAAAATCCTCGATCCATGCCGTGGGGTCTGTTGTCCCATCGTATGATTCGATGTTTACGGGTTTAAACCCTTCTGGGAATTCGTGCTCCATTACCTCGTCAGTGAAGCAAAGGGGGTGTACGACGCCTCTATATTGGGCCACGTCACGACGTAGCTCGGATGGAGTCTGTCTGCGGTTCTTGGCCCGGGCGTGAGTATGATTATTGCGTCTGGCTAGGTAGCCGTTGTCGCGTGTCAGGAGGGCGTCCCCGTGATCCATAGATCGATCTGTTCTGACCTGCTCTACTGTCCAAGTCCTGCCGCAGGTCGTATGTATGTCCCCGAGCTGTTTTATCTCTGCCTTTACAGTGAGGTGGGGTGGGCTGGTGTTCGGCTTGAGTTGCCGCTTTATCCCGACCACGTGGTGGTCGGTCAGCCGCATTGCGCGATGATGGTACGGGCTCCAGCGTCTCATCATCGAACTAAGGTAGCAATTTGCGCTTCGGGTAACTTTTGGCTGGGCGCTTAAGGCCGTATTCCTCGGCTGCCAGGACATCAGTCCATCTATCGTTGAGCAGATCTTGATCAGCTTGAAGCTGTTGCTGCTTCTTTTTCAGGCTTCTTGCTGTGGCTATTAGCCGGCGCTTAAAGCGCTCCTGCTCGAGAGGTTCCTCCGGCACAATAAAATCCTCGGTGCCGAGGCTCACCTCATCCTCGGAGAGCGGAAGATAATTACTGTCCTCCGAGTCTTCATGTGTGGCCTGTTCATCAGGGCTAACTTGCCCGTCTTCCCGTTCATCTTGTTCGGAAGTTGCCTCAACGGGGTCTTCATTGTCTTCGGCACCGTCTGGAGTGTTATTTTCTCATGTGTCGGTGTTGCTGTCTTTGCTGCAGCGTGATTTAGAGCGGCGCCGCTGACGCTGGCGCTTTGGTTGTATCTTAGGAGGTTTATCCTCAACTGGATCTTCCTTGTCATCGCCGCTATTCTCTTTTGGTGCATCCACCATTTATATGTCGTATGAGGAGGTGGCCGTCCATCGTCCGGTGAACGGTGGGTTTTCGGCCTGCTCCTCTCCGGCATCGTCGTCCATACCATCGATGTCTTCGGAGCCGTAATTGAGCATGTCGGTTAAGTCTTCGACAGTGGCTATCAAGTGGGCGGGGGGTGGGAAGCGAAATTCTCCGTCGTCAGCCTCCAGTTCGAACCGGATATAATTCGGCTGAGAGTCCCCCCGCTAAGGAGAGTGTTTTTAATGAGTTTAGCACGTCGCCTAAAGGCGAGTGCCGAAAGGTGTCCGCGGAGCTGAATTCAACAATCGATGCCTGATCAAGCTCGTCGTGCGTGGACGCACATGGTTCGGAACTTGTAGCCAGAAACAGGTCCGAGGTTCCGGTGACACAGATCCCACTCGAGGTTGGGTCGGTGTGCGGCTCCGACGCCGCTGAGTCTGCGGCTTCCGTGGCGGGTTGAGCCTCCCGTCCTCGGATGGTGCAATCTGCTCCGAATCTAGGGCCAGAGCAGTTACAGGCGCTATCCCTTGGGTATGGTCCGATGACAGATTTAAGTCATGTTCATCATGGCGATAGGGAGCAGCTACTGTGGTCTCGAATCCATAGAAGATCAAGTCTCCGCAGATATCCGCGACGTAGTTCAAGCTTCCAAATCTGACCTGACAGCCAGGGGCGTAGCTATCGATCTGCTCTAGATGGCCAAGCAAGTTGGCCCGCAGTGCGAATCCGCCGAATACGAAGATCTGTCCGGGGAGGAAGGTTTCTCCCTGGACAACATTGTTGTAGATGATTGACGGGGCCATCGAACCTCTTGACGATGACACAGCGGAACTCTCAATAAAAGCACCAATGTCGGTGTCAAAACCGGCGGATCTCTGGTAGGGGGTCCCGGACTGTGCGTCTAAGGTCGATGGTAACAGGAGACGGGGGACACGATGTTTACCCAGGTTCGGGCCCTCTCTATGGAGGTAATACCCTACTTCCTGCTTGATTGATCTTGATGAATATGAGTATTACAAGAGTTGATCTACCTCGAGATCGTAATAGCTAAAACCCTAGAAGTCTAGCTTGTATGAATATGATTATGATTCTTGCCTCTACGGACTAAGCCCTCCAGTTTATATACACACCGGAGGGGACTAGGGTTGTACAAAGTCGGTTACAGAGAAAGGAATCTTCATATCAGGACGCCAAGCTTGCCTTCCATGCCAAGGAGAGTCCCATCCGGACACGGGAGATAGTCTTCGGTCTTGTATCTTTACAACCCATCAGTCCGACCCACGTACCATAGTTCGGACGCCCGAGGACCCCCTAATCCAGGACTCCCTCAGTGGGTAAGAGCCGTCGCCGAGGACGACCGCGTGAACGTTGCACCTTCTCACCTTCCCCGGCGAAGAGGACACAGCTGGATCTGTGACCAACGGTGAGCAAAGAGAGAGAGAGAGTGGCCACCGCTGTCGTGTTTAGATCTGGAGAGGACGAGACAGTGTGAAGAGAGCCACACTAGCAAGCAAGCGCGGAGGCTCCTGCCTATATAGTGGAGTACTACTAATTTTCTCTCTTCTATTAACTCACCCGACTTGCGGGGCCGGGGAGTGTGCCTATGGTCGGTTCTCAATTGCGGTCCGACATGTGTGTGCAAACGCAATATGACGCGCGTTCCATTCGGAGAGCGGCGTGCCAGACCGACCGACCGTCTCGGGTGCGACGCGAACGCGACGGGCGTGCTGTATACTGTACTCCGTAAATGTGTACCGCCATTTTCTTGAGGCTTTGCTCCATGGCGCAATCCATGGATACAAAATTAGTATATTGTACTTTTTAAAAGTCGAGGGCGGGGCTTTTCCCGAGCGGTAGGCTGGGTAGTTCCTCCTAGTCGGTTCGACAGAGAAGCGAGAAGATGAGGGAGTAGGCCGCTGCAAATGTAGGGCTGTGTGATTTGACAGCGAGTTACTGTTGGACAGGTGGGGCCCGGTGATTTGACTTGCCATTATCATTTTAACTGCGGCGCTACGACCCGCGTGAGTCTCCCGATTCCTGACCACCTTGCTACCTCTAGAGCACTGTGTTGGTTTTCCCTTGAAGAGGAAAGGGTGATGCAGTAAAGCAGCGTAAGTATTTCCCTCAGTTTTTGAGAACCAAGGTATCAATCCAGTAGGAGGCCACGCACGAGTCCCTCGCACCTACACAAACAAATAAATCCTCGCAACCAACGTGATAAGGGGTTGTCAATCCCTACACGGTCACTTACGAGAGTGAGATCTGAAAGATATGATAAGATAATATTTTTTGGTATTTTTATGATAAAGATGCAAATTAAAATAGAAGGCAACAAAAATAACTAAGTGTTGGAACATTAATATGATGGAAAATAGACCCGGGGGCCATAGGTTTCACTAGTGGCTTCTCTCAAGAGCATAAGTATTATGGTGGGTGAACAAATTACTGCTGAGCAATTGATAGAATTGAGCATAGTTATGAGAATATCTAGGTATGATCATGTATATAGGCATCACGTCCGAGACAAGTAGACCGACTCCTGCCTGCATCTACTACTATTACTCCACACATCGACCGCTATCCAGCATGCATCTAGAGTATTAAGTTCATAAGAACAGAGTAACGCTTTAAGCAAGATGACATGATGTAGAGGGATAAACTCATGCAATATGATATAAACCCCATCTTGTTATCCTCGATGGCAACAATACAATACGTGCCTTGCTGCCCCTACTGTCACTGGGAAAGGACACCGCAAGATTGAACCCAAAGCTAAGCACTTCTCCCATTGCAAGAAAGATCAATCTAGTAGGCCAAACCAAACTGATAATTCAAAGAGACTTGCAAAGATAACCAATCATACATAAAAGAATTGAGAGAAGATTCAAATATTGTTCATAGATAAACTTGATCATAAACCCACAATTCATCGGTCTCAACAAACACACCGCAAAAGAAGATTACATCGAATAGATCTCCACGAGAGAGGGGGAGAACATTGTATTGAGATCCAAAAAGAGAGAAGAAGCCATCTAGCTAATAACTATGGACCCGAAGGTCTGAGGTAAACTACTCACACATCATCAGAGAGGCTATGGTGTTGATGTAGAAGCCCTCCGTGATCGATGCCCCCTCCGGCGGAGCTCCAGAAAAGGCCCCAAGATGGGATCTCACGGGTACAGAAGGTTGCGGTGTTGGAATTAGGTTTTTGGCTCCGTATCTGGTAGTTTGGGGGTACATAGGTATATATAGGAGGAAGAAGTACATCGGTGGAGCAACATGGGGCCCACGAGGGTGGAGGGCGCGCCCAGGGGGGTAGGCGCGCCCCCTACCTCGTGCCCTCCTGGTTGACGTCTTGACGTAGGGTCCAAGTCCTCTGGATCACGTTCGTTCCGAAAATCAGGTTCCCGAAGGTTTCATTCCGTTTGGACTCCGTTTGATATTCTTTTTCTGCGAAACTCTGAAATAGGCAAAAAACAGCAATTCTGGGCTGGGCCTCCGGTTAATAGGTTAGTCCCAAAAATAATATAAAAGTGTATAATAAAGCCCAATAATGTCCAAAACATAATATAATATAGCATGGAACAATAAAAAAATTATAGATACGTTGGAGACGTATCACACCTCCATACAGGTGCCTCTCCCGATGCTCCACCATGTAGAGGCTGGCTCTTGCTTGAGATCCCACTCCTCCACTTTTTCCTTGCCTCATTCCCCCACATATGCAAAAATGCCATGTAAAGCGGGCTTATAGCCCACTATTGTACCTGATCCTACAGGTGCTAAGCCTACCACATAGGCATAAAGTCTGATGTGGCAAGTTAATTAAGAAGAGAGAGACTAGTTTGGTGACCCCAGGAAGAAACGGTGCTAAGGGCGTGTACCTAGATGAAGCAAACTTAGCAACAAAAAACTAAGCACCTATGCATTGGGGACTTGAGTTGCTAAGCCATTTAATGCCCATAGCACCTCATCTAAGCACCATTTCATTGGAAGAGGTCACTCCTTGGCAAATGCAATAAATACTACGAAGAAAGAGATAGAGAGAAGTAAACAAAAAATACTCTTATAGCTAACCTTGTTGTAGTATGAGTGACTAAGTGATGACTATGTATGACATGCCAACATCAGATAGCCTAACGCACCGTGTTAAATCTCCAAGGGCGCGACCGCGCGAGCGAGGCGACGGTCGTGGTAGGCGCGACCATGATACAGGCTGCTGGCAGCCCTTGGATCTGATATCGAACGGTCGCATGCTAAGTTGCTGAAAATTTGCAGAATAACCCTCCAGGATAGGATATTCACCCATAGGTCCAGAATCACGCCATGCAACCATTCGATCTCAGATCCAAGGGCTCTCGGAAGCTTCGTATCACCTGTAATTTTCCCGATGCTTGACATGACATCGAAACCCATTTAATTGGGCGTCAAGTAGACATGACATCTAATTGGGCCCCCATAGTACTGTGCATGAATCCATTTATCCACCAGGCATGACACTACCCTGCTGTTCGCATGCCCTACTCAGCATTTTTACAAAAACCGCTGGCAGTTCTCGCTCGTGCTCGTCCCCAGACGTCCTTTAACATTACGGCAGTTCGCTCCTAGTCGTCTCGTCCTTTCACATTATAGTAGTTCCACTAATCCAAACCCTTCTCCCAAATCCATAGCGTCCCAAATCTCCATGATCAGCAGTGAGTACAAGGTTAGAACCATCACTGGCGATGAGTTCGATGTCATCTACACCCGTTCTTCCGCAACGGTGAAAGGATGCCTTGCTCGCTTCAGATGCATGTTCGAAAACTCAAATGATGAGTGGGTCGCTGGGCTAGATGTTGAGTACACCACAGTCCTGGGAAGTGAGAAGAATCTAAAGGAGGCAGAGAAGAAGAAGCCCGCCGTGATCCAGGTTTGCGTGCATGACTTATGCTTGGTCTACCACATATGCCATGCCGACGTTGAGTGCGAGGAATTTAAGAAGTTCCTCAAGAGCGGCCTAGTCAAATTCGTTACTGTAGACTTTAGGAACGACAAGGAAATCCTGGGTTGGATAGGCCTCGTTGTAGGCAACTCCATTGACCTCCAGAAGAAACGGCTGGTGCCCTCCCGTGATCAGCCTTCAATGCTGACCCTGGCAGGAGCCATGGTTCATCCTTCATACGGTACACTGAAGAAACCTCCGTTCAACTTTCATCATGCATGGGAGTGGAATGTACTAGATATAGACCACATCCACTACGCTGCAATGGATAGCTACCTTTGTTTCAACATCTACAAGGGTTGGATGAAGAGCAAGAGCTAAGTGTGCGGTTCAAGCAAAAAAGTATCGCCCAAGAGGAAGAGGGACAAGGACGAAGTCGAGCACGTGGACGAGGAGTCTGGGTAAGGTGGCAGTGTCGTTGCTCATGGTGGTTCCAATGCAGTGTCTACCGGATTAGTTGCTTAGTTTAATTTCAGGTGTGCTTAGTTTTATTTGAGGGATGTGTTGTGCTGAGCCCCCAGCAGAACTATGTTATGTTCCTTCTCATTACTTTAATTCTTCAGTACGTACATACTAGTATTTCTTACAGTTCACCTTTTAGTTGGTATAGTACTACCACTCGTTTCTTCACATTATACACGTACAATATATATGGCCAATATCATATAGCCAGTAGTTTAGTTGTCAAAGAATTTCAGGGTGCTTAGTTTTATTTGAGGGGTGTGTTGTGTTGGACACCATTATTGTGACTCAAATCTCTTTGGCCATTTTATAATGACGTAAATACCGATGGACCAACATGCCAGCTCTCCCTCTATCTCACTACAGTAAAATAAATTGTGGGGCCTACTTGATCCCAACACCGTTCTTATTTTCCTGTAAAATTATTCGCTTGGTTAGTCCTGATAAGCGGGGCCACACTTATCATTGTGAGAATCGGCTTATTTTTTTATATAACATGGTCAACGGGTTTGACGTGAAAATAACAATGTCTAATGGCATTTTTTGAGCAAACATCTAACTTAACGATGGCATTTTTTAGATATCTAATTGCATTTTTTAGCAGGCATCTCACGGATCGATGGCATTTTTGAGTAGTTGTAACTTCTAATGGCAAAACTGAGTAGTGATACACAACTAGTGGCATAAATAATTAGAACCCAAGAATTAAATAGGTACGCTAATTTCTTTAATATAATTTAGCACCCCATTTAAGCAGGTACTAGCTTTTTTAATAGTACTATGTGCATAATTTGGCGACGAGCGCTCTCTATATGTACCACCTATTTTCTTTAATTTCATCTTGTTAGTTTTGCTCCATGGCGCAATCCATCGATACTACTGTACAAAAGTATACATTTTTTAAAAGGCTAGAGGGCGGGGCAGTCTAGCTTGGTCGGTTTGAAGAGAGGCGAGGGCCTTTGTGATTTGATGGCTCATTACTGCTGGAAGGCGGGGCCTTGTGATTTGACTGCTTGTATAAATGTGCCGACGACCTGAGGAGGAGCAAAGAACCGTGTGGTATACTCAAGTTTTCCACTGGAGTACGACGGAGGAGCACGAAACACGGCAGCCCAGTGCCATATCCTCTACTCTCTACTCTTATTATATATTACTAGCAAGAGGCATTGTTCTACTGGCGATAAAGAATGATCTAATTTGCTAGTCATCTCATTTTTAGCATTGTTCTATTCATGCCTCGCAGAGAAGGTGACATGTGCGGCGAAACACTCGAAGCAAAAGAAGAAACACAGGAGCAAAAGAAGAAGGAAGATTATCACCCCAAAAAAGAAGGAAGATACACACACAAGTTTGGGGCGCTGCTCTCACTACATGAACGGTTGCTGGCCGCGGAGTCATAACTGCTTCTTCATCGCCTCCACGACCTCCATCTCCTTGCGCGTCTCCTCCGCCATCTTCTTCATTGTGTCCATGACGCGGGATTTCTCGACGCGAGCCTTCATCATCTGTTCCACGGCTGCATTACGTACCTTGACAGCAGCCGGGTGCTCGATGCGGAGCTTCGCCAACTCCTCCTTCTGTTCCATGACGAGGGCCTGCAGCATCTTCATTGAGGAACTACTATTCTCATGCAGCTTCTTCCAGCCGGCGTTCTCCTCCTTCAGCAGGTCGAGCTCGTGGAAGAGCTTCGCCTTGTCCTCCTGAAGTTGCAGGATTTCGCCGATCGCCTTCTTCCCCGAGGCAATGCTCTTCTTCAACAGCATCACCAAGCTGGCGGCCAACTCCCCCTGCTCATTGAGCTCAGTGGGCACGTCGTCGAGGCTCTCCTTCAACAGCTCCACCAAGCCGTGGATGAACTCCTTCTGCCTATTGAGGTGCTTATTAAGCTAATCGGGCATGCCGTTGAGGGATAACGGCTCCAGCGCCGCCAGGTCGGCATGTCCGCCTCCGCGGCTAGGGCGCTCCTAGGAGCCATCGCCTGCCCGTGAGAGATCGTTCGAGGTCTCTGCATGGCGGCGAGCTCTCTTTTTTTCCGTAGCCTTGGTTGCCGCTGCCTTGTTACGAGTAGTTCGGATAGTTCTCGACCTAGAGCTCTGCACACCGGCCATGGCAAGGACGGACGAAGAAGGAGGACTTATGAGGAGGAAAGTAGAGTAATTTTCGGTTAGGTAGTTCCCCTTTTTATAACCTAAGTACTAGCACTAGTACTAAAACCTGCATAGTGCGAACACATTCAGGTTTGGTACGTACTGGTAGGTGTCAGCAAGCTTGCACTTAATTGTAGCACTAGTACTTTGGAATGTGATGGGAACAAGGTAAAGATTAATTGATGGTTTTGGTTTCGAGGCTCGAAACGGCTCCCGATGAGTTTAGTGGAACATAAATTTCAAGTACTCCCGATGAGTTTAGTAGAACATAAATTGTTTAACATAAAAAATATATCATTAAAAAATAGAATATTTGAAGTTTATAATGATATATTTTTCGTAATGTATGCCTCTTATTAAGTTGGTCAAATTAATGACCTAGGTACACTTGCAAGACTTGTAAACTGAGATAGAGGGAGTACTACACTGCTCAAATGTGGTCGCAGAATTCAGTGATGTAACTGGTCATACATGTCAGACCAAGCTGATGCGTATCCCTTCGGTGAGACGCGGGTCTGACCGACCGTCTGTTGGTGCGACCGACCGTAAAGTACTTACGCGATGGAGACTTCTGGTTGTGGCTTCGGTTGATTGTCACGACCAAGCATTCTAAAACTAGTGATAAATCAATTACCATCTTTTTTCCAAACGACCAAGTATTTTTTACAGGAAAACAATACATATAGATGGAGTGATTGTCAAGGTTGCAAACAGACATAGCGTTGCAAGTTCACTGCAGCAGCAACCGACTAGGTCACTGCATCGCTGGCGGGGAAGGAGGGCAGCTCACCTCGCCTACGATGCATGCCCAGCGGCGCCGCAACTGGTCCCGGGATTTGGCTTCCCCTACCGCCCATTTGAACAGTTGCACCGGCTGCTCATGCCATTGCGCAGGCATGCGTGTTCTTTCCTCCGCAGTCGACTCCGTGAATATGATCTCTGCCATTAGCCCTAGCTCGAAATCAACGCGACGCTGCTAGATGCTGACATCCTTCAACATCTCTCCCCTGAGATCGACTTGCGCCTCCGCCTTGTGCTGTGCCAGGCGCAGCTCCTTGGAACTTCTCTCGAATGGATGCAACGCTTCTTCGATCCGATTTGCCCTTGCTGCCCACCACCTGAAATGCAGCCCTGGCATGTCCTCCGGTGCCACCGATCTGTGATTCCAGAGCAATGGATCCCCTCTAAAACACATGTGGGTTTCGCTCAAAGGCGGCAGTGCTGCGGGCCGCAGCGAGAGGGCAGCCGGCGGGATCCTGGGATCTAAGGGATTATCCATGGCGGGATCCTCCATGGCGAGATCCGGTGGGCGAGGCGGGGAGGCGAGCCTAGGCGCTGGGAGAGCCCTACGAGGCTAAGATAAAGATAGTACTACTCCACTCCGTCCATATTTAAATACAAAGGCCACCAACAGTAGCCCTGGCAAAAATTGATCATGCTGCCTGCGTCCTGGTTTATTGGCCCCCTTTTTTGTGCCACTTTTTATGACAAGCATAAATATTATGTTACTTACAAATATGGTCAAAAATTGGCACAAAATACGAAGGAGACCAATGGAAGTACTGGCACCCCATGACTTAACTACTCGCATGCGCGCAGTGGAGTAGTAATGTCTTTCTTCCGCCCTCACGTCCACTCAATTTGCATGCGCTATATTAATTGACCATCAATGAAATGAAGGACTTTACACGCGTCAAATTATCACATGGGGTGGATCTTCGTACAAAAATGCGTCGCCCCGTGTACCCGCGTGTGCGTGTGAGGGAATGAGTGCGTGCGTGGCGTGCGTGCACATCTTTCCTTCGTGCATGTACCGCCAGTGTGGCTCAGAGAGGACGAGTACATTCTTCTGGAAGCAGCAGCACATCACTGTGATCAATCCACACAAGGAGGTCGTGACAACGCCTCCACATGTGCCACGTAGCTTCATGAACTGTAAGAGAGACACTGTGTAGCATGCCATTGGAATTCTAATTTACGTGTTTGCACATACTCAAAGTACTAGTAAGGTACACGTGCATTGCAAGCATCAGATTTGGCAACCAAATTATGAATAAATACCACACTATAGCATGTAAGCTCTGAGTCATATATGCCTGATGTAGACCTTCGTTTAATTTTTATAGTTCATCTCATTCAAAATAAATTAGTTTTTATAAAAAAAGATAGGGCCTCTTTGATTCGTTGGATTTCCAAAATGCGGGAATAGGAAAACATGGGATTAGAGTGGAATGTCGTCTTGAATCCTATAGGATTGTACGAGTGTTTGATTGTGCATAGAAAAAAATCAGGATTCTTTCAAAGTGGTTTGAGTGGATGGGATGTTTCCTATGAAATCTAGTGCAAATGAATCCTATGGAAAAAAATTCTATGGTTTACAAACCTACGAACCAAACAACTAAGATAGGAAAAATTCCTAAGGATTAGAATCCTCCAAAATTCCTTTGAGAATCCATTGAATCAAATAAGCCCTTAATCTATTTTATGATTCATGGAATTGTGCGTTGTAAAGCATAAAGTAGAAACAAATAATGGCAATTCAACTAGAAAAAAAGTTTGGGCAGTTATGATACGGAAGATTCTAGAACAAAGGAGAAGCACTTGTGTTTTGAGGTTTGTGCATTATGCTTAAGTTCAACCATGGAGTCTGCTAGATTGTACATGTGGCAAAATCTGGTGGGGGCTAGAAGATGGTGCGAGGGGCCAAGTGGAGGGAGACTATGAAGAAGTGCACAAGTGCGAGATCGATATTTGAAGAGAGGGGGCGAGAACGTGCGTTGTTGCGCGCAGTGGCGGAGCCATGAAAAATAAATGAGCTAGGGGGCCAAGCATTGCTAATCCTTTACGAGGAGGGCCAATTCATCAACTTAAACCATTTTACCAGCAATTGTCTAATGATCACATTCATATTAGCCTCGATATATAGTGATGTTAGGGGGGGAAGGGCCCTTGCTCTCCCTGTCTTCGCCACTGTGCGCGCGTCTGAGAGATGAAGCGGAGGCATGGATGATGAGAGGGGGACGTTGGATATATAATTAATGTGGTTGTATTAGCTATGTAATCCTATATAGAGAGGTATAGATTGCTCGATGTGGACGTGGGAAAGAGGGTGAGACCTCACTAGATATATAGATTGATCGGTTTGTGTGGAAAACTGTGAAAGACCTAGCTATATATACACACACATAGAGGAACATCGATCGTTGCGCATGCACGTGAGAGATAAAGAATGCCCGATATGATGGGGAGGGGGAGGTGTGTGTGTGCATGCATGGAAGACCGACCTGAAGAAAAAGATTGCATGTGTGCGATGGATAATGCCGACTGGTACTGTGTGTGCATGCATGCACGAGAGAAAGTTAATGGTACAATTATAAAGAGAAGATGACTGTGTGGGTGTAAAAGACTAGGTGACGTCATAATCAATGTAAAGTAGAATTCAAATGTTTGAATAAGAGATCATGATGTTTGAAACCCATGAATGCGTGAATATAACTGAGATATGCGTGGTGTGGTTTGGAAACAAGCATGTTGCACTGTATACACATTGAACAAGGTCAGACTGATTTGTATTTGAGATATCGATGTCAGATATCGTTTGGCCACATTGCATCCGTGCATGGACACACTATTCTAATTGGAGATGATGGGTGGCTTTCGCATCACATATCTATACCTACCCTATATATATTATATTTTATATTTTTTATATAGTGTGCGGATAACTTTAACTTTGAAAGATGGTCGTTGGATGAGGCCAATCCGATGGTGCAGAGATGGCAAATTTGAGCATAACTGGCCGTTGGATATCATCTAGATTCCATCAGATTTTGCCACATGTACAATCTAGAAGACTCCATGGTTGAACTTAAACATAATGCACAAACCTCAAAACACAAGCACTTCTTCTTTGTTCTAGAATATTCCGTATCAGAATTGCCGAAATGTTTTTCTACATGATTTGCCTTTTTTTACTTTGTGCCTTACAACGCACAATTCCATGAATCTTAAAATAGATTAGCTTTCTTATAAAAACTAGGTGATTTTGAATGAAATGAACTATAAAAATTAAACGAACATCTACATCATGCATATATGACTCAAAGCTTACATGCTATAATGTGGTATTTATTCATAATTTGGTTGCGAAATCTCATGCGTGCAACGCACGTGTACCTTACTAGTCTAAATGGTGTTTGTGTGTGTGTTGTGCTTGTTAAACACATTGTACGTAGTATATCATACATGGTTTAGATTCCGAACATCTAGCTAGAGCAGACATGTACTATGATTTGAATTCAACATAAAATCTATACATATATTTGAATTTGAGATCGTATGTGCATGTACTTCGTATTTATATAGGAATTTACTTCTCCGATATTCATGTCATGTGTTGTGAAGATAATATTTAGCTGGTTGTATAACTAACCCGAGTACAATCCCATTCAAACAGGGAAAATGTACTCAAATTTAGTCCATATGCTAGACAACACACATTCTTTTTTATTGTTGAGGGAAGTGCAAATTGTTTTGGTACTGTACACGTTATGTTTGTTGTCCTGATTTTTTTTGTTTTTTGTTGTATTTGAATGCATTTCTAGTAATATAGTAAAACGGGACATAGCTCTCTCTAGTGATGAGGTGCGAATTGTCTTTTTTTGGGTACACGTTAAGCTTGTTCTCCCGAAATTTCAAGCCGCGCCTTGTTATGCCAAAATTTCAAGCTAGCGTCTCTGTCTATCATGCTGCGAAACTCCCGCCTCTTCAACCCGCGCCTTGTTACCTCGAAATATTTAAGATATATCTTTGTCTCGTTATGCTCTGACAACTCCCTCCGTCTCAACCCGCACCTTCCTATTCCAAAATTACAACGCGCGCGAAAACTCCCACCTCCTGTGAAATCCCGACACGCGAAATGCCCGTGATACCCCTAAACCGAAAGAACCGCCTAGCTCAAATCGGTAGGGGTAATTTTGTAACTTACCCCACATTTCGGACAAGCGCGTCCCTAAGCCATGGTTACCCACTCCCATCCCATCCGCCCACCCATTCGTACACCGAGGCCGCGAAAACCCGCGAAGCCCCACACCCTCCTCCGTTCGCCACCCCGCCGGAGCCTCTTCCCCCACGACGTCGTCCACAGCAACACCTCGACGTCCCTCATCCACCGTACCGGATGAGGATCCGTCGTCAATCTCGTCGTCCCGCCAGTTCAGCCACCCCGTCCTCCACCTCCAAGGAGCTGCCCCGACGTTCCCCTCGTCTTTCGCGCCACCTCCATTCCCACACCGCCGTCTTCACCTGCACCACCAGAAGAGGATCATCATCACCGTTTCCCTAGATGAAGCTGAGGCCTAATCGGTGCCACCAAAGAGGTTGTACACTAATCGCCGCATTTTCTTCTTGATTCGATCTCACGGTGCTGCCGGCGCTCGGTCCCGAGCAGACACGGCGCGGCTCCATCCACGGCGGCGTCGCCGGCCACTTCCTCCACGGCGTCGCTCCCTCGACGGTGACGTTCACATCAGTAGGAGCTGCTGCTGCTTTAGCTCTCGCTCGCGCTGCTGCTCTACTCTTGCTCTCGGTCCCCTGCTTAGTCTGCTCTTGCTATTGCTCTTGCTCTTGCTCGCGCTGCTGCTCTTGCTCTTTCTCTTGCTTGCAATGCTGCTCCGATTTAGCTACACTTCAGTCGATTGAATCGACTTTCGGGTCACTCAATTTTCAGGGGTGGGGGGCTTGTCGGAGTTAAGGAAGAACCAGCCGCAGCGGGGAGGGGGGCTCGCCGGAGAGGTACCCCAGTATCTCTCTTAGGGTTCGGGGTGGGGGCGATGGTCGCCGGCGGTGGTGGGGCGGTGGCGTGGGGATCACTGGTGAAAAAGCTCGGCACGGGGGGCCTAGAGGGATGGCTGGGGCGGCGGCGGTCCGGCGGTGGGGAGTGGTTTCAGGGCGGGCGCGGCGGCGGGGGTCGGCTGTTCGGCCGGTGGTGGCTGGCGGCTCAGGGTAGCCTTACCTGATGCTGCTCCACGACCAGCTGCCCCGGCTCTTGCACGCGCTGCTGCTACTGCTTTTCTGCTACTAGCTAGTGCGTTCAGTTTCGACAGTAAATTTCAGTTTCGACAGTAAAATTCAGTTTCCATAGCAAAATTCAGTTTCGACAGTTAAGTTCAGTTCGACAGTTAAATTCAGTTTCGACAGTTAAGTTCAGAGATGAGCGGCTGATGTATTTTACATCTACTCCCTCCGTTCCATATTATTGTCGCTCAAGCGGATGTATCTAGCACTGAAATATATCTACATACATCCGTTTCAGCGACAACTAATATGGAACGGAGGGAGTAGCACTTTGTGGTTATGTATTTTACGTCTTCTGTTGGAGATGCTATTAGAATTCCACTTAGGTTAACGTTGTCTCTCCTGTCCTGCTTCAGCTTCGGCGTCGTACAACTCACCGGAGCTGCTCCAACGACGAAACCATCCATCACAGCGGAGCAGTACCCCGGGCTCCATCTCAAGATGCCTAAGATCTTCTTCCCCTCCTCCGATAGCCAAGTCAGCCGGATCATCCTCACCGACCAACCCAGTCACGCTGAGATCGACATGGCTTCGCCAAAGAGGTTGTACACTTGTTGCATCTCTTTTTTACTCTACATGTTATTATATATTGTCCTCTAAGCACACGCAGTAACGTGAAATACGATTAGTTTCTCCTACTATGTGACAAGCAGTGAGGTACCAGGCAACTTAGCTATCTGTGATGGACTCTCTTAAACGCCATCATTATTAATCTCTGCGCGTTTGAGTTGTGCATTTGTTGATGGGCCTGGGAGTTGAGCTAGTAGGGCAGTGGCCTGGGTCCAAAGTAATAGAAGTAGCACAAAAACATTTTTTGAGTGTAGGCTTTTCCTTGCTCAAGCCTGCCTACTAGAATCGCCAGTGCTTGAAAGGAAAAGTGAAGGAAAAACATAGGAATTGGAAAGTTTCCTATGGTACTACTATCATGAATTTGGTTCAAAGGAATGGAGCAAAGCAAAACTATAGGATTTGTTCCTTTAGTGTCTCCTTGAAAGAAAAACCGTAGGAATTTTAATTTCCACTTGTCCTCCTTTTCAAATTCCTATTCATGAAGCACAAGACTAAGAGATAGTAGCATTATAGCATTATAACCGTACATTTTCCTGTGGTTTGACTTAATCTCACCTTGCTTCTTTGCATCCTGTGATCTTCCAATTCTTGTGAATCAAACACCCAGATTGGCATAAATCCTGTGTTTTTAAATTTTCTGTCTTGCACGTGCATTCCTATCCTATTCCTGTCTATTTCCTATCCCTGGATTGTTAGAATCCTCAAATTCAAACAAGCACTTACACAATTACTTCTGTTACAGATATGTGTCAAAGAAAACCTTGTGTGGTTTGTCCTGCTCCTGCTGCGCTGTGTTCCACCCCAGCTCAGCTGCTCCAACGACGGAAGGGTTCATCACAGCAGGGATCCGCTCTCCAGGCTGTCTTTCGCCGCCTCAGATCATCTTCCCCGCCGCTGGCAGCCACGACAACTGCATTACCATCATCAACTGAGCAGATGACCTTGAGGACTACACGGGTCCGCAAGAGAGGCCGCACTCTTTCGTGTCTGCTTACGTTATGCATCGCTTAATATGATGACATGCTACTTTATCTTCGTGTTCACCTATTAGACTCCGAGTCAGGTCCAAACTAATGCTGAAACTTGAGTTTTTAAATGGTTGTGGGGTACATATTGGGGCAGCAATCAGTACTATCTGTCTACTATCTTGTTAATCTCGGGTGTCTACTTTGAGTTTCATGTTGGGTGCAAACAAACATTAAAGAAGCCATTATCTGTATTTTTTAACTAAAGCTATTATCTGCCTGCTATCATTGGTTTTGGGTCTATCCACAGTTTGCTACCATCACTCTGGATTTGTGCATGCACTCCTTACATAATCTCACTATGTTTTTGTCACAGCCTGATTTTTGGCCCTTTCTTTTTCTTTTGTTTTCTGAGATTTTTGTCTGAGTTTTCTTTTTCCGTGGCTTTGTGGTCTGGAAACGGAAGAAGATGACCTCTTATTTGCTTCCAGAGTGGCTAGTCAACCTAAAATCCTTCCCTAGACCTTTCCATTTTCATCCTAGCCCGAATCCCAATATTCTTTTTATTGGGAATATTCCTTTTCTATTAAAGGAATGACCCTAATTGCCCTAGGTTGTGAAGCAACCTATATTTCTGTCACTCCTAAAATTCCCAAATAATTCTCATAAATTTTTTGGGTCATATATTCCTCAAATGTGGCAAAATATTTCATTTGCCATGTATATCATCATGTTCAAATAATTCATTTCCTATTCTGTCCTAAATGGCAGATTGTGAAGCAAGTGCCATTTATCTTTGCCCAATTGACTCCAAACTTCTTGGACATATTTTCATGTCCAAATAATTTCCTCATGACAAATTTCAACTTAATTTGCCTAGTAAATATTCCTGAGCAATTTTTCAAAGTTCCTCTCTGAGGGAATTGGTTGTGAAGGAAGTACTAGCTAGGTTAATCCAATTGAGTTGAATTTTTGCATGGTCTTTCATTTTATCAAATCAAAGCTCTCCACAAGATTTGAGCTCATGCAATGCATCCATGTGAGCTGAGCATCAATTCTTTGGTTCTGTCCAAATTTTCAGTTAATGAAGCAAGTATATTTTATCTTGCTCCATTATGGCTGTAAATTTTCCTAGGCCTTCTCTTATCCATATAACCTATCTCCACCCAATTTGGGTATATTTTATCTAGCCATTGTCCCTCTAGAATTTTTGCAAGTTTCTGGTCAGTGGAAATGTTTGTGAAGGAAGTACCATTTTGGTTTATCCAATTGGTATGAAACCTTTTGCAACATCTTCATATGGCCAAATAACCCTGCCTTGCCAAATTTCAGCTCAAGTGGCTTCTCCATTTGAGAGCATCATCATGATCTTCATTCTGGACCAGATTACTTAGTTGTAAAGCAACTATATTAATTAGTGGTCCAAATACCTCCAAACTTCACAGGATTCTTGTCCTTCCTATCATAAACACACCAGACAACTCGTTTGGCTCAAAGCTCTTCGCTGTTGATCACTGTAACTTGATTTGGTTTGATACAGCAAACTTCAGAGGAAAAGTCCAATCGATCCAGTGCACCTCTTCTTGATCTATCGCTTTCCACAGCCTCAGTGATGCAAGGACTCATCACCAGACATCTCGCTGCAGCCTCTGGCGTCCCCTCCTTGCCGGTCACAGTGGTGACCGCGTCGTTTGCACGCGCTCTGGCAGCAATGGTCATGTCCAGAGCGTTGTTTTTCTTCGGGCCCCTTCTCCTCTCGTCGTCTTCGCGCGCGTGAGCGTGTCTAACAGCTAGCACGCGTTGTTGCCGTCCCTCTGGAGCGCTTTCCCCCTCCGTTTGCTTCCCGGGCGACCCGTCCCCGTCGAGAAACAGAGCGCGTCCACGGACGCACAGTGCCGACAAGGCATTAATGGCGCCATGGCTTCTTCCTCTCTTGTCCCCGAGCTCTCCTCGACTCCGTGAACCCCTTTGGACCTTTCCCTCGTCGCCGCCCGAGCTTGGCCGCGAGCACACGCGTCCGCGGCGCCGGACACGCGTCCGCGGAGCCGCCAGCTCGCCTCCCCCTCCCCTCGGCTATATAAGCCAACCCCGAGGTGCCCCGACCTCACCAGCGGCCTCACCTCACTCCCAGACCCCTCCCTAGTTAGTCTCCCGAGCCCCGGAGCCCCTCCTCGCCGCAGTAGGCCGCCATGGCCGCCGCACGGCCTCGGCTAAATTCGACCGACCCAAGCCCTTCCCCTCCTCCTGGCCGCCACCAGAGCAACTCCCATAGTCCATCCAAGCCCCTCCGCTCTTCTCCTACTCCTCCGGTGGCTGCTGGCCGCGAGCCCCGCCGGCGTCCGACGCCTCTGTCCGCCGCGGCCGACGCCCCGCCCGTTCCTGTGGTCTCCGGCGTCTGTGGCATGGCCCATCCGACGCGGCTCCATCTTCCGAGCAAGCCGGTGGTCCGAGCGCCGCGTATGGTGGCCCGTAGCGCCGGCAGTCATCGCCGGAGCGCTCGGCCTCCGGCCTCCTCTGCGCGGCGTCGGGATGAAAGGAGGAAGAAGGAGGGAGGAGAGAGAGAGGTGCGCGGGCCCCACCAGTCAGCCTTACAGGAGCAGGCCCCGCGTTGACCCACGGGAGATAACGTGGATAAGTGGCCGCTCATTTCTTATAATACGCTTTCTCCAATCGAAAGCGTATTTCGGGCTGCTTCAACAAGAAGTACGTTTTCGTTATTCTGGAAGTGTATTCCTCTGTGTTTCAGCAGACTGTGTTTTCTTAGTCAGCAAGCGTATTTCTTATTTTACGCCTCTGTCTATCCACTCAGGGACCCGGCTGTGAATATTATTTTTACAGAAAAGTCCCTGATCTTCTGCACCTCATAACCCCGCAACCGTAACTCCGATTTAGGTGATTCCAAAGCCCACTTCTTCGTCTCGTCGAGCCCGAACTTTTGGTACCATTTTCACTATGTTTCAATATTCTGAAAATGACCATTTTGCCCTTGCCCCTAATCAGCCCCTCCGAGAGAGTACCCTTTCCGGCGATTCCTTCCGCGATCTTTCTGCACTTCTCCCCGGAGCCTTATTCATACCTAGGCAAGCCACAACCACCATTTGCATGATAGCCATGCAGAAGCATTGGTTTTCAACTTGAATCTTTAATAACTGCCTGTTCGTTTTGCTACTTCTGTCGGTATTTCGGTTATGCTTATGGATCGGTGTTTAACGTCATGCTATGTTTTCTTGAGCTCTGTTATCATGTTCTTCATGCTAGTATTACTTTAATATTGGCAATGTTTGGTAGTAGTACATGTTGGTGATGGTCTTCGGTGCATGACTATCGTCTGTTCCGAGTACCGCCGTTATGCATGTTTCTTTGCATCCAGTTGATTAAATACTTGCATGGTAGTTTTATCGTTATGTTATTGCATGGTATTTATTGTTGATGCTAGTGGTCATGTTATGCTATGAGTAGTGTTCTAGTTGTGATATTCATGCTCGTCAGTATGCCATGCTCATCTGGATAAATGATTAAATGTTGTTGTTATCCTCGTTGATTATGTTGCACCTCCATGCTTATTTTGATATCATGTTCATGCATTGTAATTGCATCATATTATTTTATCATGGCTCATAATATTGCATTCAAGTTTAACCGGATTAAACTGAACTTGAACAATTGTTGGCTGAGTCATGGTGCCACCATATCGATCTGACGAGTGCAACCACGCTTACCCTATGGGGGGTCCTAACTGGGTCTATTGTCATGCCTCTCACCGGTGCCTCCCGCAAGGGAAGGTTATGCGCGGGCGCTACCCTGATCAGGTAGGACGGCATAAGCCTTGTGTGCCCGTCGTTGAGTATGGATCCTTGTTCCCGTTTGGGACCGTTTTGCCACGACGGTGGCCGTTGGTGCCTTTGGTAGGCACGGGGCCACCCAGGACTTAGCCCAAAGGGGGGTTGGTCGGAGTGGCCGGGAGAGTGTCATGGCAGTAGATCGGTTCTGTCGAAACGCTTTGGTCCATCCAAATGGGAGTGCGAGGCCAGGGTTCCGTGGTGTGGGTACAATGTGCTAACCTCTGCAGAGTATGTGTGTTAAATCTATCGATAGCTGCGCCCGCGGATATGGGCCCAGTTCGTAGTTGGTCACACTGTGGGTCAACAGTAATAATAATAATAATTTGCTTAATAACAACCCCGGTTCGACGATGAAATAAGTTGGTTGATATTTATGTGATCGTAAGAGGATCACTGTGGTATCGTGAATACCGACTTGTTGGATATTTGTGGTGTTATGCGAGAGTCAAGGGTAAAAGTCAAGCTCCTTGTGGTCATAAATGATTACTACGGTATTGTTAATACCAAGCTTGATTGGATCCTGAGATGATCGTGTGATGTACGTGATGGTAAGTGATGAATGTGATGGTTACGAGGTAACCCGAACAGAGTAAGTTGGTGCATGATAGTTTCATCATGTTGCATGCTAGTATTATCATGTTCATATGTTCATGCCATGTTCGTATTGTTCTAGCTGTATCATCTTGTTCATGCCATGTTGATCTGATAGTATGATGTTAAACCTGGTTAACCTGTAATTGCCATACTATTGTTTGTCTTGATTGCTTTGGTTGCTGTGAGCTTGCAAGTACATTCCATGTACTGACCTGGCGTGTCATGCCAGTTTGCAGGTCATGCCGGATATGATTGCTTATTTGCCGTGGATCCCTTGTTTGCGTGCTAGGATAAGCGTTCCAGCCAGAGTCCCTGCGGAGTGGAGTTCATCACCGCCGTCGTTGTTCCGCTGCCAGTAGTCATTCCGCTGCGTCAAGTTGTTCTGCTGTTTACATAGAACAACCGTGGCAGAAGTAGTGTCGCCGTGCCGATGTAATCCCCTTGTACCCAATATAGCTTGCAATAAAGAGCCGGTTTGTTCTATGCTAAGTAGTGCCGTATTCCAGAAGACTTCTCCTCGATCTCTGGGCTGTAATACGGGGCGTTCCGGTTTCCCTGAGCCGGGGTGCCACAGGCTTGGTATCAGAGCAGGTCTGGCTGTAGAATGCCCTAGCCCATGCGAACGTTAGAATGCGGTAGTATAGAGCCCGTTGGTGTGTTGCACTTGATTGCTGCATTTGTTTGTTGCATAGCATGCATATAGATTATTATCTTGTCGCTAACAGTTAATCTTGTGAGTGTAGGTGGTATCGGTTTCGATCTACTACCTGCACCCTCCTTCTTTGCATGACTGCTCTTCGGTGTTCGGCGTTATCTCTGTCCCAGCAGAGTGATGCCCTGGTACCAAGTGTTCCAGACACCATTTGCAGGAATTATGCTCAGGTAGCGCGTCGATATCTTTCTGCCACCCACCCATATTATTTCGGTGATAGACTTGTCTCTATCCCGAATCGTGCCATCCATCTCGTCCCTTCGACAACCCTTACTGATAATTGTTATCAGAAAAGGGCAATGCCATCAAGCCTTGTTTTTCCTCCACTATATTGCCCTGCCATTCCATTCTTTGGAACGTGTACGGTTCCCGTTCGTATGCTTGATGATGACGTGGTCGTGACCTTGTGTCTCGCTACTTGATCACCAAGTCCGTCCTCGCCCCGTATCCATCTGATTGCGACCGGTGTTCAGCCAGCGCTTGGTGTAGCCTTGGTTATGCCAACTCCTTCCACACATGAATTCACTTTCATGCACACCGCCACAGCATATTAGATCGCAATGCCGGAGTTTCCGTGAGACTTGTGTGCTTAGGTGTGCATGCATAATATTGTTGTGAGTAGGAGTAATATGTGATGTTGCTTGATTATTTATATTATTTGTATGCTTGTGTGCTTTTGCTTTCGTCGTTTCTTTTGCTTCTTTCTTTGGGCCTTCGGTGTGGCATTATTTTCCCCTCATTAAAGTTGCTCATTAACCAACACCGGACCTGAAGAATCAGTAAGGAATTCAAATATTTGGAAGCTCAGATAAACGGAATGATGTTATCAGCAGACTGCAGTGAAATTTGGAATATCTCGTCTGAATGCAAAAGGAATCCTGGATGGACAGTCAGTATTATGTTTGCATCAGCGTGCACTCCTTACAACAATACGGATAATCAAGTTTGCCTCAGTGTGCACTCTTCATGACAGAAATGATCAGATTAGCAAGAAGATAAGCTATGTGCAAGACCAACATTGCAATTTCAGTCAAAGGTATGGTTCAGATACAAGGTTTGATTCTTCGTGGAGGATGATTTTGAAACAAGATATGCCTGGAAGAAAGCAAGGATGTGCCACATACTCGGAAAGGAGGATGGTCCAGCAATTCCTGTTCCAGCATAAAACCCAGTCTTCCTCAGCAAGATACTCTCGATGGTTTTCCGCATAAGCCATCCAATCGTCCTCGGTACGGCACTGGTGCAAGATAGTACATTGTGAATTCACAGCAGATGTCAGAATCAGATCCGCAACAGTTGGTCAGAAGCAAGAATCAGTCAGAACACAAGTCTACCTTGGGAATCAGATTCTCAGATATATGTGAAGGAAGCCAGGTATACACCTTAGTGTGACAAAGGACTATGAAGATTGACGACAACACTGAGCTCTGGACAAGTACCGGTGAACCTGGAATATGATCCTGATGAGCCCTTGTCTTCTTTTCTCTGGTAACGGCACCACGCCTGTGTTCTGAGCCATTTTTGGCCATACGGGGTGGATGCCGACTTTATATTTCTCTATTCAACAACTGTCACGAGTTCTGAGCTGCTTTTCGGCCGTCTCGTACAACTGTTGAGTTTCTTTTGGTGACAATGGCCCTATGCTCTAAGCTGCTTTTCAGCCGTCTTAGGGAACTGCCACTTTCTTCTTATCAACACGGTCTCATGCTCTGAGCTGCTTTTCGGCCGTCTTGAGCCGTGGTTGAGCTATTTCAGTGATGTCCCAGATCTGAGTTGTAAAGACCCTTCTGGTGGCTACTGATTTATTTGCCGACTTCTTGCAAGGGTTCAGATGATCATTTTCCCCCGGTCAGAATGTTGCACCCGACAGAACCTATGGTCACCCGAAGAAGTAATATAACCCCGCTCTTTCAACCAAGGATCCAGATCAAGAAAACAATAATGAAGGAGCAAGACCAGTGGTGCAGATATGAAAATGGTGTAGATACCCCAGATAGTCTAAGTCAGTATCGACCGCCATGGATATTCACCTAAGGGGTCTACTCAATTTTGAACCACCGTCAGCCAAGGATAAGGATATTATCATATAAGGTCATACCCCTTATGCTGGCCACGACAGGCGACAATCAAATATTTGGTACAGATCTGGTACTCAAGACAGTGGAGCCAGTCAGCATGATTCAGAAATTCCTGTGATAAGTCAGAATCTGTCAGGAAAGCGGTTATGCCTCACCTCACTGTTTGGAACCCGAAGGACCTGCAGTTAAGTGGAGGAACCCAATGCAAGGAGTCAGAGCTTGGGTGTGCATCAAGAAAAATCTGATCACCAATTCATGGAAAGTTTTTAGTACAGACACAACAATCGGAAATCACTCTCGGATTTGTGAGACAGGCATATATTTCAGTCATGGTAATCTCAGATAAGTCAGCAGATATGAACAGAACATGTGAGGTAAGATCCATCAGAATGTGGATACAGTGAAGCAAACCACCCCAGAGCCAGTCAAGTAAGTCAGATGAAGGATTTAATGGGAACAATCAATAAAGGAAAAAAGGATACCCGAGTTGGAAACTGTTTCCTTAAGTCAGTATATGCATACTTGTTCCCTCGGCCACCAAATCTCGAGGACGAGATTTCTTTAAGGGGGGAAGGTTTGTCACAGCCTGATTTTTGGCCCTTTCTTTTTCTTTTGTTTTCTGAGATTTTTGTCTGAGTTTTCTTTTTCCGTGGCTTTGTGGTCTAGAAACGGAAGAAGATGACCTCTTATTTGCTTCCAGAGTGGCTTGTCAACCTCAAATCCTTCCCTAGACCTTTCCATTTTCATCCTATCACAAATCCCAATATTCTTTTTATTGGGAATATTCCTTTTCTATTAAAGGAATGACCCTAATTTCCCTAGGCCTTCTCTTATCCATATAACCTATCTCCACCCAATTTGGGCATATTTCATCTAGCCATTTCCCTCTAGAATTTTTGCAAGTTTCTGGTCAGTGGAAATGTTTGTGAAGGAAGTACCATTTTGGTTTATCCAATTGGTATGAAACCTTTTGCAACATCTTCATATGGCCAAATAACCCTGCCTTGCCAAATTTTAGCTCAAGTGGCTTCTCCATTTGAGAGCATCATCATGATCTTCATTCTGGACCAGATTACTTAGTTGTAAAGCAACTATATTAATTAGTGGTCCAAATACCTCCAAACTTCACAGGATTCTTGTCCTTCCTATCATAAACACACCACACATGGCTCCAAGCCCTTCGCTGTTGATCACTGTAACTTGATTTAGTTTGATACAGCAAACTTCAGAGGAAAAATCCCATCGATCCAGTGCACCTCTTCTTGATCTATCGCTTCCCCCAGCCTCAGTGATGCCAGGACTCATCACCAGACATCTCACTGCAGCCTCTCGCGTCCCCTCCTTGCCGGTCACAGTGGCGACCGCGTCGTTTGCACGCGCTCTGGCAGCAATGGTCATGTCCAGAGCATCGTTTTGCTTCGGGCCCCTTCTCCTCTCGTCGTCTTCGCACGCGTGAGCGTGTCTAACAGCTAGCACACGTTGTTGCCGTCCCTCTGGAGCACTTGCCCCCTCTGTTTGCTTCCCCGGCGACCCGTCCCCGTCGAGAAACAGAGCGCGTCCACGGGCGCACAGTGTCATGCCAGTTTGCATGTCATGCCGGATATGATTGCTTGTTTGTCGTGGATCGCTTGTTTGCGCACTAGGATAAGCGTTCCAGCCAGAGTCCCTGCGGAGTGGAGTTCATCACCGCCGTCGTTGTTCCGCTGCCAGTAGTCATTCCGCTGCGTCAAGTTGTTCTGTTGTTTACATAGAACAACCGTGGCAGACATAGTGTCACCGTGCCGATGTAATCCCCCTGTACCCAATATAGCTTGCAATAAAGAGCCGGTTTGTTCTATGCTAAGCAGTGTCGTATTCCAGAAGACTTCTCCTCGATCTCTGGGCTGGAATACGGGGCGTTCCGGTTTCTCTGAGCTGGGGTGCCACAGTTTTATTCCTATGCATGTCAGTTATTGTACACAATGGAACTGAACATGTAGAGCAAAAGAGACGAGCCTTGCGTGGCAATAAAATTTCATGCAGACGTCGCTCCATGGTGGGCGCAAAGGCAACCCCTGTCCACCCATTTCGGATCGTAATCAAGAGGAAGATAACTGTTCTGAGGGGGATTCAGAAGGAGAAGACCACTCCTATTTACCCCCTGAGGTCTTCGCTCTAACTTGGCATGCTGATGTTGGTAATATCATGCATATGGTGCCTTGCATTGCTTACTGGATACATCAAATATGTCATCTGCTTAGTTTAGACATGCTTTGTGTCAATGCCATATGTTTAGTTTCTTTATCGTATATGTGAATCATGCAATGCCATCTTGTTTAGCCAGGCATCATATATGTGAATTTTGCAATGCCACCCTGGTTAGTCAGTCATCTCTTATGTGAATTACGTGTTAAATTTTTCAACAATTTTAGTACATTCAATTACTCTTCCTGTGCATCAGCCATTCGGCACGGTCATGGAAAAATCTGAAGTGGAAACAAGGTCTTCAGAGCAGACAATGCTATCTGACAAAGTGCATGTCTTGCTGGTTACGGATAGCTCCTCAGTGGGGGATTCAGAGACAGATGACCAGTCCTATTTCCCCCACGAGGTGCATGCTCTAAGTTGGCAGGGTTATGTTGCTCATATCGTGCGTATGGTATCTTGCATTGCTATGTCATTTGCTTAGTTTAGACATGCTTTGTGTGAATGCCACCTGTTTAGTGTCTAACTACCATATATGTGAATTATGTGATGCCATCTTGTTGCAAGACATTATATATGTGAATTATGCAATGCTATCTTATTGCAAGGCATTATATATGTGAATTATGCAATGCGATGTTGTTTAGCCAAGTGTCATATATGTGAATTATATCATGCCGTCCTTTTTTCGTATTTCTCATTGCATTTGTCGACAATGTTTGTATATTCAACTGCTCTTCCTGTGCATCAGCCATTTGAATCGGTGATGGAGAAATCTGGAGTGAAAACAAGGTCTTCAGAGCAGACAATGCTACCTGCTGAAGCAGATATCTTGTTGGTTACAGATAGCTCTTTAGAGGAGGATTCAGAGGCAGATGACCAGTCCTATTATCCCCCTGAGGTGTATGCTCAAACTTGGCAGGGTTATATTACTCAGATCATGCATATGTTGTATTGCAATGCTTAGTTTTTACATCATATGCACAATATTGAATGCCATCTCCTTAGTTGACACATCATATATGCGATTTCCCTCTGCTCACTTGCTTAGTATATAAATCATATATTTGAATTATATCATGCCAAGATGTTTACATAGACACCATGTATCTGAATTATGGCATGCCAACCCATTTTCTAAAGATATAATATAGTTATATCATCTCATCCTGTTTACATAATCATCATATTTTGAATTATATCATTCTATCCTGTTTAGTTAGCCATCATACATTTGAAATTGTGTCATGCTATCCTGTTTAATTAGCCATCATATATGTGAAATTATGTCCTGCTATTATGTTTGGTTAGACAACATAAATGTGAATTATTTCATGCCCTGTTTTCTTCCCTACTATCCATTGCACCTATCTATCTTACAATGTCTATACATTCAATTACTTTTCTTGTTTATCAGCCATTTCAATTGGAGGGGGTGATGGCAGTATCTGTGGGAGTAAAAACACGGTCTTCAGAAAAGATTGTGCTACCCGTCGATGCATATAGAACCACAGTTGTACTTGCCCAAGAACCAGCCCCAACACACATAACTCAGACTCACACAGATTGTACCCCTACCCAGTTGGACAGAGAACCAGCTACACCCCTTCTAACCCCAACCCTAGCAGATAGTAACCCAGTTCCAGTTGACACAGCACCGTCTCCACCACAGAGCACCCAAACACGAGCAGTTAGTAAGGCAACTGCAGCGCCCAAAGCACGAGGACAACCACTCCGAACCCCAAGTCAACGCTTAAAGCAGAAGAAGAATTGTTCTCAGGTCAGGTTCCGTAGCTATGGTTCATACTACTTTGCTCTTGCATCACTGTATTTACTCATACCAACTAATTTCAAATTGAAGGATGCAATTGAAACTTCAATGCCGCAACATGTATGTTTTAAACCTGTTTCTTTAACGTGTTTGCTGTTGTAACTTGCTCTATGTTGATTTCAGTTTCAATGAATAAACAGTTATGTTCTCATGCCATGCACATTACAAGTGTTGTTATTGTTGTGTAGTTTCCCACACTTATATTCTGTCTATGCTGCTTTGTCTTAAATAGATATGATTCAAACTATATCTATCTTGATTTGGCAACATAAACTAGAATGATATAGACCATACAGTGACCATACTACATAGATATATGTTTGTTTCATGCTGTTATCCTGTCCATCTTACTACTGAACTGGTTTACCAAAATGAGTTTCATATGCTACATTGTAAACCTGTGATGTGTTTGTTTGTTTCTCTTTTAGAACATGGATAAAATATTGGAGAAGAGTACCCCGTTATGCAATGGTAAAGGAAGTAATGCAGACAAGGTTCAAGATAGTGAGACATCCCTGTTGGTCTCCAAGAAAGCTGATAAAAACTATATTGAAGACACCGAGACAACCCCAAAGTCATGTCTTGATGTAGTGTTCGAGTTACTGGCTACTACTGCTGGCACCAGCTCTTCGAACTCGCTGCCTGAATCATTTTGGCTTCTTGAGTCTCAACTTCAAGTTGAAAGACATCAATCAGATGTTATGCGACAGGAAGCCGAAGGACTGAGGAAGTCCCTGCAGAATTTAGATGCATACTTTCTGGTGCAACAGCAAGTGCTGGATGATTTAAGAGCCAAACAAGAGAAAGTTAATAAGCTTGCTAAGCATCTTGCCAGCATTATGGGTACCTCGGATATTGTTTCTTGAGCTCTTCTGAAGTGGTTTCAGTTCTGGACTTGTTTTGCTGCGACGTTTATTTGCACTGGTCGCCAACTTTGACAACCAGTGTATATGATATGCTGCTTTGTTCCCTATATTTGCACTGGTGGCGAACTTTGATGCCCAGTGGATGTAATATGTGTAATAGTCGTGATAGCCTAGCATAAGTTGCTTGCTTATTTATTTCCTTGCTGTCTTGTTTATTTGTTTGCTTGTAGTCAGTGCAGTTCTTTTTCCGCGGTTTGCTAGTGGCCGCAATAACCTATTTTTTTAAAACTAGGCCACAATAACCATGGGCTACATATTTACTGTAGTTACCATGGGCCTCCTACGGGCCGTAGAAACAATGGGCCTTCTTAGGGCCGTGGAAAGAATGGGCCTTCTACGGGCCGTAGCATCAATGGGCCTTCTACGTGCCGTATGATCGATAGGCCAAACATGGACCAATAACAGACCGCGTTATGGGCCGTAAACGGGCTAGATTTGGAATCGTCCGTTCATGGGCTGACAATAAGAGGTCGTTGTTAATCGGTCGTATTTGATGACGTTACGAAAACGGCCCAACGGAGTAACGGGCCGCAAACGGGCCGATTGTAACCGCGGGTTGAATTTGGCCCACAGGCAGAAAAGGCCAATGACGGGCCGTAAGTAACCGAATGCTGGAATTGAGCCCAAGAATAAATGGGCCCTTAGAAGGTCGAAAGATAACACGGGTTGGAAACAGCCCAATGGAATAATGGGCCGTTAATGGGTATAATGGGGTACACTGTTCATTGCGGGCCAGATTCACCACGGGCTGTTAATGGGCCAAGAGTTACAAATGGTCTCGTATGGGCCGAAAGACATCATGGGCCATACATGGGCCGGAAGTTACAATAGGCTGGAATCATATTGGAAGGCCCAAATGAAGCTACTGGGCTTAATTCGGATAGGCCGTAACGGGCCGTGAGTTAGCGGGCCGTAAATGGGCTATATACGAACAGGCCGTTAACAGGCTTTCCGTGGGCCGGCGCGTTACCTTTTGACCAAGTCAAACGGGCCGGCCTTTTCACCGGAATGGACCTCTGTTGGGTCGTGCCACATGTTGACGTATCATAGGCGCCTCCTGTCTAATGAATGGATGACATCTGTCCCAGCGGTGAGCCAACACGTGTTTCCTTCGGCCAATGAGAATTTTACACGTGGAAAATCCTCATTGGTCCGGGCTGTTAGCGGGTCATCGGATCCAAAACCGGACCCGATAGCTTAACGGCGTTCCGTTACGGTGGATGCCACGTGTCGGTCACCCTTGACGAAAGCACTACCATGACGCGCGATTTATCGTCATGGAAGTGGACACTTCCGTGATGATAATTTTGGTAATGTCATGGAACACTTCTACGACAGCACAGGTATGACTATCTTGATTCTGTCATAAATTTGTCATGGATGTACATGCATGACAGAAAACGTGACCTACTGTGACAAACACGTATCATCACGGAAGTGTCTTTTTTTTGTAGTGTTTTCCCACCAAATTTTTTCTTTCTTTTTGCGAGTAACTTTTTTTCTCTATGGCTTATTTCTATCTACTCCAAATTTGGCTTCATAATAATACATTTCCACTTTCCAGTGTTTCCTTACCTAGGTGTTGGTACTTACTTCATAATGATCAAAGGTCACTTTGGAACACAGATGACAAGAGCACTTTCTTTTGAATAGTTTGAATCTCTCATGCATCGATATTATTTTCCTTCCAATATTTTTTCTTTTTTGCGAGGTTTTTTTCTATGGCTTATTTCTATCTACTCCAAAATTGCCATCCTAGTAATGTGCTTCCAATGTTTCGTTACCTAGGTGTTGGTACTTACTTCATGATGATCAAAACGCCACTTTGGAACATAGGTGACGGGTGAATAGTTTGAATCTCTTAGGTGTTGATATTTTTTTATTTTTTACTGAGCAATATTTTTCCTTATGTGGCTTGTCTCTCTCTACTGCAAAATTGGCATCATAATAATGTGCTTCCAGTGTTTCATTACCTAGGTAATGATACTTAATTCATGATGATCGAAACATCACTTTGGAACACGGGTGACATGAGCACTTTTTCTGAATAGTTTGAATCTCTAGGGCATTGATATTATTTTCCTTCCAATATATATTTTCTCTTTTTTGCGAGTAATATTTCTTTTGTTTGTGGCTTATTTCTCTCTACTCCAAAATTGGCTTCATAATAATGTGCTTCCAGTGTATCGTTACCTAGGTGCTGGTACTTACTTCATGTGATCAAAAAGCCACTTTGGAACACACGTGATAGGAGCACTTTCTTTTGAATAGTTTGAATGTCTCAGGCGTCGATATTTTTTCCTTCCAATATTTTTTCTATTTTGTTTGCAAGTAATACTTTTTTCTTTGTGGCTTATTTCTCTCTACTCTAAAATTGGATTCATAATAACGCACTTCTAGTTCTTTGTTACCTAGGTGTTTGTACTTACTTCATGATGATCGAAAAGTCACATTGGAACAGAAGTGAGAGGAGCACTTTCTTTTGAATTGTCCGGATCTCTCAGGCGTCGATATTTTTCTCCTTCCAATATTTTTTCTCTTTTTTGCGAGTAATATTTTCTCTCTCTGTTTGTGGCTTATTTCTCTCTACTCCAAAACTGGCTTCAAAATGATGTGCTTCTTGTGTTTCGTTACCTGTGAAGGAAATATGCCCTAGAGACAATAATAAAGTTGTTATTTATATTTCCTTATATCATGATAAATGTTTATTATTCATGCTAGAATTGTATTAACCGGAAACTTAGTACATGTGTGAATACATAGACAAACAGAGTGTCACTAGTATGCCTCTACTTGACTAGCTCGTTAATCAAAGATGGTTAAGTTTCCTAGCCATGGACAAGAGTTGTCGTTTGATGAACGGGATCACATCATTAGTGAATGATGTGATTGACTTGACCCATCCGTTAGCTTAGCATGATGACCGTTTAGTTTGTTGCTATTGCTTTCTTCATAACTTATACATGTTCCTATGACTATGAGATTATGCAACTCCCGAATACCGGAGGAACACTTAGTGTGCTATCAAATGTCACTGGGTGATTATAAAGATGCTCTACAGGTGTCTCTGATGGTGTTTGTTGAGTTGGCATAGATCGAGATTAGGATTTGTCACTCCGATTGTCGGAGAGGTATCTCTGGGCCCTCTCGGTAATGCACATCACTATAAGCCTTGCCAGCAATGTGACTAATGAGTTAGTTACGGGATGATGCATTACGAAACGAGTAAAGAGACTTACTAGTAACGACATTAAACTAGGTATTGAGATACCGACGATCGAATCTCGGGCAAGTAACATACCGATGACAAAGGGAACACCGTATGTTGTTATGTGGTTTGACCGATAAAGATCTTCATAGAATATGTAGGAACCAATATGAGCATCCAGGTTCCGCTATTGGTTATTGACCGGAGATGAGTCTCGGTCATGTCTACATAGTTCTCGAACCCGTAGGGTCCGCACGTTTAACGTTCGATGACGATCGGTATTATGAGTTTATGTGTTTTGATGTACCGAAGGTTGTTCGGAGTCCCGGATGTGATCACGGACATGACGAGGAGTCTTAAAATGGTCGAGACATAAAGATCGATATATTGGAAGGCTATGTTTGGACATCGGAATGGTTCCGGGTGAGTTCGCGCATTTACCGGAGTACCGGGGGGTTACCGGAACCCCCCGGGGAGTTAATGGGCCTTAATGGGCCATGGTGGAAGAGAGGAGGAGGCGACCAAGGTGGGGGCGCGCCCCCCCAAGCCCAATCCGAATTGGGAGGGAGGCCAGCCCCCCTTTCCTTCTCTCCCTCTCCCTCTTCCTTCTTCTCCTACTCCAACTAGGGAAGGGAGGAAACCTACTCCTACTGGGAGTAGGACTCCCCCCTTGGGCGCGCCATGAGAAGGCCGACCCTCCCCTCCTCCACTCCTTTATATACGGGGGAGGGGGCACCCCATAGACACACAAGTTGATTGTTTAGCCGTGTGCGGTGCCCCCCTCCACAGATTTCCACCTCGGTCATATCGTTGTAGTGCTTAGGCGAAGCCCTGCGTCAGTAACTTCATCATCACCGTCATCACGCTGTCATGCTGAAGAAACTCTCCCTCGACCTCAGCTGGATCTAGAGTTCGTGGGACGTCACCGAGCTGAACGTGTGCAGATCGCGGAGGTGCCGTACCTTCGGTGCTAGGATCGGTTGGATCGTGAAGACGTACGACTACATCAACCGCGTTGTCATAATGCTTCCGCTTTCGGTCTACGAGGGTACGTGGACACACTCTCTCCGCTCATTGCTATGCATCACCTAGATGGATCTTGCGTGTGCGTAGGTAAATGTTTTGAAATACTACGTTCCCCAACAGTGGCATCCGAGCCAGGTCTATGCGTAGATGTTATATGCACGAGTAGAACACAAAGAGTTGTGGGCGATAATAGTCATACTGCTTACCAACATGTCATACTTTGATTCGGCGGTATTGTTGGATGAAGCGGCTTAGACCGACATTACGCATACGCTTATGCGAGACTGGTTCTACCAACGTGCTTCGCACACAGGTGGCTAGTGGGTGTCTGTTTCTCCAACTTTAGTTGAATCGAGCGTGACTACGCCCGGTCCTTGTTGAAGGTTAAAACATCAAACTTGACAAAAAATCGTTGTGGTTTTGATGCGTAGGTAAGAACGGTTCTTGCTAAGCCCGTAGCAGCCACGTAAAACTTGCAACAACAAAGTAGAGGACGTCTAACTTGTTTTTGCAGGGCATGTTGTGATGTGATATGGTCAAGACATGATTATACAAATTGTTGTATGAGATGATCATGTTTTGTAACACAGTTATGGGCAACTGGCAGGAGCCATATGGTTGTCTCTTTATTGTATGAAATGCAATCGCCATGTAATTGCTTTACTTTATCACTAAGCGGCAGCGATAGTCGTAGAAGCAATAGTTGGCGAGACGACAACGATGCTTCAATGGAGATCAAGGTGTCAAGCCGGTGACGATGGTGATCATGACGGTGCTTTGGAGATGGAGATCAAAGGCACAAGATGATGATGGCCATATCATATCACTTATATTGATTGCATGTGATGTTTATCCTTTATGCATCTTATTTTGCTTAGTTCGGCAGTAGCATTATAAGATGATCTCACACTAAATTTCAAGGTATAAGTGTTCTCCCTGAGTATGCACCATTGCGACAGTTCGTCGTGCCGAGACACCACGTGATGATCGGGTGTGATAAGCTCTACGTTCACATACAACGGGTGCAAGCCAGTTTTGCACATGCAGAATACTCGGGTTAAACTTGACGAGCCTAGTATATGCAGATATGGCCTCGGAACACTGAGACCGAAAGGTCGAGCGTGAATCATATAGTCACATGATGACCAGACATGGTTTACTTGATATGGATCACGTGATCACTTAGATGATTAGAGGGATGATTATCTAAGTGGGAGTTCTTAAGTAATATGGGAGTTCTTAAGTAATATGATTAATTGAACTTTAATTTATCATTAACTTAGTACCTGATAGTATTTTGCATGTCTATGTTGTTGTAGATAAATGGCCCGTGCTGTTGTTTCGTTGAATTTTAATGTGTTCCTAGAGAAAGCTAAGTTGAAAGATGGTGATAGCAATTACACGGACTGGGTCCGTAACTTGAGCATTATCCTCATTGCTGCACAGAAGAATTACATCGTGGAAGCGCCGCTAGGTGCAAGACCCACTGCAGAAGCAACGCTAGACGTTGTGAATGCCTGGCAGATCAAAGCTGATGACTACTCAATAGTTCAGTGTGCCATGCGTTACGGCTTAGAACCGGGACTTCAACGACGTTTTGAACGTCATGGAGCATATGAGATGTTCCAGGAGTTGAAGTTAATATTTCAAGCAAATGCCCGGATTGAGAGATATGAAGTCTCCAATAAGTTCTATAGTTGCAAAATGGAGGAGAATAGTTCTGTCAGTGAGCATATACTCAGAATGTCTGGGTACCACAATCACTTGACTCGGCTAGGAGTTAATCTTCCAGTTGATAGTGTCATTGACAGAGTTCTTCAATCACTGCCACCAAGCTACAAGAGCTTCGTGATGGACTATAATATGCAAGGGATGGATAAGACGATTCCCGATCTCTTCGCAATGCTAAAGGCTGCGGAGGTAGAAATCAAGAAGGAGCATCAAGTGTTGATGGTCAACAAGACCACCAGTTTCAAGAAAAAGGGTAAAGGGAAGAAGGGGAACTTCAAAAAGAACGGCAAGCAAGTTGCTGCTCAAGTGAAGAAGCCCAAGTATGGACCTAAGTCTGAGACTGAGTGCTTCTACTGCAAAGGGACTGGTCACTGGAAGCGGAACTGCCCCAAGTATTTGGCGGAGAAGAAGGATGGCAAAGTGAAAGGTATATTTGATATACATGTTATTGATGTGTACCTTACTAATGCTCGCAGTAGCGCCTAGGTATTTGATACTGGTTCTGTTGCTAATATTTGCAACTCAAAACAGGGGCTACGGATTAAGCAAAGATTGGCTAAGGACGAGGTGACGATGCGCGTGGGAAATGGTTCCAAAGTCGATGTGATCGCCGTCGGCACGCTACCTCTACATCTACCTTCGGGATTAGTTTTAGAACTGAATAATTGTTATTTGGTGCCAGCGTCGAGCATGAACATTATATCTGGATCTTGTTTGATGCGAGACGGTTATTCATTTAAATCAGAGAATAATGGTTGTTCTATTTATATGAATAATATCTTTTATGGTCATGCACCCTTGATGAGTGGTCTATTTTTACTAAATCTTGATAGTAGTGATACACATGTTCATAGTATTGAAGCCAAAAGATATAAGTTTAATAATGATAGTGCAACTTATTTGTGGCACTGCCGTTTAGGTCATATTGGTGTAAAGCGCATGAAGAAACTCCATTCTGATGGGCTTTTGGAATCACTTGAATATGAATCACTTGATGCTTGCGAACCATGCCTCATGGGCAAGATGACTAAGACTCCGTTCTCCGGAACAATGGGGCGAGCAACAGACTTGTTAGAAATAATACATACTGATGTATGCGATCCGATGAGTGTTGATGCTTGTGGTGGGTATCGTTATTTTCTGACCTTCACAGATGATTTGAGCAGATATGGGTATATCTACTTGATGAAACATAAGTCTGAAACATTTGAAAAGTTCAAAGAATTTCAGAGTGAAGTGGAAAATCATCGTAACAAGAAAATAAAGTTTCTAGATTTGATCGTGGAGGAGAATATTTGAGTTACGAGTTTGGTCTTCATTTGAAACAATGCGGAATAGTACCGCAACTCACGCTGATATGTCTCCAACGTATCTACAATTTTTTATTGTTCCATGCTATTATATTATCTGTTTGGGATGTTTAATGGGCTTTAATATACCTTTTTATATTGTTTTTGGGACTAACGTATTAACCGAAAGCCCAGTGCAAATTGCTATTTTTTGCCTATTTTAGTGTTTCGCAGAAAAGTAATATCAAACGGAATGAAACCTTCGCGAGGATCTTTTTTGGAACAAATGCAATCCAGGGGACTTGGAGTGGACGTTAAGGAAGCAACGAGGCGGCCACGAGGCAGGAGGGCACGCCCAGGCGGGTAGGCGCGCCCCACCCTCGTGGGCCCCTCGCAGCTCCACCGACCTACTTCTTTCGCCTATATATACTCATATACCCTGGAAACATCGGGGGGGAGCCACAAAAGCACTTTTCCACCGCCGCAACCTTCTGTACCCATGAGATCCCATCTTGGGGCCTTTTCCAGTGATCTGCCAGAGGGGGATTCGATCATGGAGGGCTTCTACATCAACACCATAGCCTCTCCGATGATATGTGAGTAGTTTACCACAGACCTTCGGGTCCATAGTTATTAGCTAGATGGCTTCTTCTCTCTCTTTGGATCTCAATACAAAGTTCCCCTCGATCTTCTTGGAGATCTATTCAATGTAATTCTTTTGCGGTGTGTTTATGAACTTGATTATCTATGAATATTATTTGATTCTTCTCTGAATTCTTATATGCATGGTTTGATATCTTTGCAAGTCTCTTCGAATTATCGGTTTAGTTTGGCCTACTAGATTGATCTTTCTTGCAATGGGAGAAGTGCTTAGCTTTGGGTTCAATCTTGCGGTGTCCTTTCCCAGTGACAGCAGGGGCAGCAAGGCACGTATTGTAGTGTTGCCATCGAGGATAAAAAGATGGGGTTTATATCATATTGCTTGAGTTTATCCCTCTACATCATGTCATCTTGCCTAATACGTTACTCCGTTCTTATGAACTTAATACTCTAGATGCATGCTGGATAGCGGTCGATGTGTGGAGTAATAGTAGTAGATGCAGAATCGTTTCAGTCTACTTGACAAGGACGTGATGCCTATATTCATGATCATTTCCTTAGATATCATCATAACTATGCGCTTTTCTATCAATTGCTCGACAGTAATTTGTTCACCCACCGTAATATATGCTATCTTGAGAGAAGCCACTACTGAAACCTATGGACCCCGGGTCTACTTTACATCATATAAGTTTCCAATCTACAATTCTAGTTTACTGTTTATTTTGCAATCTTTACTTTCCAATCTATACAACAAAAATACCAAAAATATTTATCTCATTATCTTTATCAGATCTCACTTTCGCAAGTGGCCGTGAAGGGATTGACAACCCCTTTATCGCGTTCATTGCAAGGTTCTTGATTGTTTGTGCAGGTACTAGGCGATTTGCGTGTAGTCTCCTACTGGATTGATACCTTGGTTCTCAAAAACTGAGGGAAATACTTACGCTACTTTGCTGCATCACCCTTTCCTCTTCAAGGGAAAACCAACGCATGCTCAAGAGGTAGCAAGAAGGATTTCTGGCACCGTTGCTGGGGAGATCTATGCACAAGTTAAGACATACCAAGTACCCATCACAAACTCTTATCCCTCGCATTACATTATTTGCCATTTTCCTCTCGTTTTCCTCTCCCCCACTTCACCTTTGTCGTTTTATTCGCCCTTTTTCGTTCGTCTCCTTCTGCTTGCTTCTTGTTTGCTTGTGTGTTGGATTGATTGCTTGTCATGATGGCTCAAGATAATACTAAATTGTGTGACTTTTCCAATACCAACAATAATGATTTTATTAGCACTCCGATTGCTCCTATTACCGATGATGAATCTTGTGAAATTAATGCTGCTCTGTTGAATCTTGTCATGAAAGATCAATTTTCTGGCCTTCCTAGTGAAGATGCCGCTACCCATCTAAACAACTTCGTTGATTTGTGTGATATGCAAAAGAAGAAAGATGTGGATAATGATATTGTTAAATTGAAGCTATTTCCGTTTTCGCTTAGAGATTGTGCTAAAACTTGGTTCTCTTCTTTGCCTAAAAATAGTATTGATTCGTGGAATAAGTGCAAAGATGCTTTTATCTCTAAGTATTTTCCTCCCGCTAAGATCATCTCTCTTAGAAACGATATTATGGATTTTAAGCAACTTGATCATGAGCATGTTGCACAAGCTTGGGAGAGGATTAAATTAATGATACGTAATTGCCCTACACATGGTTTGAATTTATGGATGATTATACAAAAAAATTATGCTGGATTGAATTTTGCTTCTAGAAATCTTTTAGATTCAGCCACGGGAGGCACTTTTATGGAAATCACTTTAGGAGAAGCTACTAAACTCCTAGATAATATTATGGTTAATTATTCTCAATAGCACACCGAAAGATCTACTAGTAAAAAGGTTCATGCGATAGAAGAGATTAATGTTTTGAGTGGGAAGATGGATGAACTTATGAAATTGTTTGCTAATATGAGTGTTTCTTCTGATCCTAATGATATGCCTTTGTCCACTTTGATTGAGAATAATAATGAATATATGGATGTGAATTTTGTTGGTAGGAACAATTTTGGCAACAACGCGTATAGAGGAAACTTTAATTCTAGGCCGTTCCCTAGTAATTCCTCTAATAATTATGGTAATTCCTACAACAACTCTTATTGAAATTTTAATAAGATGCCCTCTGATTTTGAGAGTAGTGTTAAATAATTTATGATTTTGCAAAAGAATTTCAATGCTTTGCTTGAAGAAAAATTGCCTAAGATTGATGAGTTGGCTAGGAACGTGGATAGAATTTATCTTGATGTTGATTCTTTGAAACTTAGATCTATTCCACATAAGCATTATATCAATGAGTCTCTCAAAGCTATGAGAATTTCCATTGATGAGTGCAAAGAAAGAACCGCTAGGATGCGTGCTAAAAAAGATTGCTTTGTGAAAGCGTGTTCTTCTAGTTTTCATGACAATAATAATGAAGATCTAAAAGTAATTGATGTGTCTCCTATTAAATATTTGTTTTCCAATATAAATCTTGATAAATATGGGACTGGAGATGAGTCAACTTTAGTTAAAAGATGTCCCAATGATTCAGAGTTTTTAGATCTTGATGCAAAAATTGGTAAAAGTGGGATTGAAGAGGTCAAAACTTTACATAGCAATGAACCCACTATTTTGTATTTCAAGGAATTTAATTACGATAATTCTTCTTTAATATATTGTATTTCCTTTTTGCAATCCATGTTAAACTCTCCTCATGCTTATAGTCAAAATAAAGCTTTTATCAAACATATCGTTGATGCTTTAATGCAATCCTATGAATAAAAGCTTGAATTAGAACTTTCTATCCCTAAAAAACTTTATGATGAGAGGGAACCTACTATTAAAATTAAGATTAAAAATCATGAATGTTATGCTTTATGTGATTTGGGTGCTGGTGTTTCCACGATCCCAAAAACTTTGTGTGATGTGCTAGGTTTCCGTGAATTTGATGATAGTTCTTTAAATTTGCATCTTGCGGATTCCACCATTGAGAAACCTATGGGAAGGATTAATGACGTTCTTATTGTTGCAAATAGGAGTTATGTGCCCGTAGATTTTATTGTTCTTGATATAGATTGCAATCCTACATGTCCTATTATTCTTGGTAGACCTTTCCTTACAACGATTGGTGCAATTATTGATATAAAAGAAGGAAATATCATATTCCAGTTCCCATTAAGGAAAGGCATGGAACACTTTCCTAGGAAGAAAATTAAATTACCTTATGAATATATTATGAGAGCCACTTATGGATTGCATACCAAAGATGACAATACCTAGATCTATTCTTGTTTTTATGCCTAGCAGGGGCGTTAAACGATAGCGCTTGTTGGGAGGTGATGACCCACAAGTATAGGGGATCTATCGTAGTCCTTTTGATAAGTAAGAGTGTCGAACCCAACGAGGAGCAGAAGGAAATGATAAGCGGTTTTCAGCAAGGTATTCTCTGCAAGCACTGAAATAATAGGTAACAGATAATTTTGTGATAGGATAATTTGTAACAAGCAACAAGTAACAAAAGTAAATAAAGTGCAGCAAGGTGGCCCAATCCTTTTTGTAGCAAAGGACAAGCCTGGACAAACTCTTATATAGAGAAAAGCGCTCCCGAGGACACATGGGAATTATCGTCAAGCTAGTTTTCATCACGTTCATATGATTCACGTTCGGTACTTTGATAATTTGATATGTGGGTGGACCGGTGCTTGGGTGCTGACCTTACTTGGACAAGCATCCCACTTATGATTAACCTCTATTGCAAGCATCCGCAACTACAACAAAAGTATTAAGGTAAACCTAACCATAGCATGAAACATATGGATCCAAATCAGCCCCTTGTGAAGCAACGCATAAACTAGGGTTTAAGCTTCTGTCACTCTAGCAACCCATCATCTACTTATTACTTCCCAATGCCTTCCTCTAGGCCCAATTAATGGTGAAGTGTTATGTATTCGACGTTCACATAACACCACTAGAGGATAGACAACATACATCTCATCAAAATATCGAACGAATACCAAATTCACATGACTACTAATAGCAAGACTTCTCCCATGTCCTCAGGAACAAACGTAACTACTCACAAAGCATATTCATGTTCATAATCAGAGGGGTATTAATATGAATAATGGATCCGAACATATGATCTTCCACCAAATAAACCAACTAGCATCAACTACAAGGAGTAATTAACACTACTAGCAACCTACAGGTACCAATCCCAGACTATGAGACAAGAATTGGATACAAGAGATGAACTAGGGTTTGAGAGGAGATGGTGCTGGTGAAGATGTTGATGGAGATTGACCTCTCCCGATGAGAGGAGCATTGGTGATGACGATGGCGATGATATCCCCCTCCCGGAGGGAAGTGTCCCCGGCAGAACAGCTCTGCCGGAGCCCTAGATTGGTTCCGCCAAGGTTCCGCCTCGTGGCGGCGGAGTCTCGTCCCGAAAGCTTGCTTATGATTTTTCTTCGGACGAAATACTTCATATAGCAGAAGATGGGCACCGGAGGGCCAACAGGGGGCCCACGAGGCCCTGGGCGCGCCCCCACCCTCGTGGCCAGGTGGAGGCCCCCCTGACATATTTCTTCCGCTCAATATTTTTTATTATTTCCAAATATAACTTTCGTGGAGTTTCAGGACTTTTGGAGTTGTGCAGAATAGGTCTCTAATATTTGCTCCTTTTCCAGCCCAGAATTCCAGCTGCCGGCATTCTCCCTCCTTATGTAAACCTTGTAAAATAAGAGAGAATAGGCATAAGTATTGTGACATAATGTGTAATAACAGCCCATAATGCAATAAATATCGATACAAAAGCATGATTCAAAATGGACGTATCAACTCCCCCAAGCTTAGACCTCGCTTGTCCTCAAGCGAAAGCCGATAACGATAAATATGTCCACATGTTTAGAGGTAGAGGTGTCGATAAAATAAAATACAGACATGAGGGCATCATGATTATTCTCATAACAGCAACATATATGGATATTGTCATATGATTTCTTATGCTCAAGTAATAATCTATTCACAATGCAAAGTATAAATCAGAAACTTTATTGAGAACCAACAAACTATAATCTCAGTCATTGAAGCAATTGCAATTTATCATAACATCAGAAAGTGTCTATGTCAGAGCTTTCTAGCAAGTCCACATACTCAACTATCATTTAGTCTTTCATAATTGCTAACACTCACGCAATACTTGTGGTTACGGAATTTTAATCGGACACAGAGAAAGATAGGGGCTTATAGTTTCGCCTCCCAACCTTTTACCTCAAGGGTGATGTCAACAATAATAGCTCATGCTAACCTACATCCAATTAGATATATATATCAGGATCTTTCCAACATCCTGTGCTTGCCAAAGGATAAAATGTAAAAAGGAAAGGTGAAGATCACCATGACTCTTGCATAAGGTAGAAGATAATAATAAAAGATAGGCCCTTCGCAGAGGGAAGCAGAGGTTGCCATGCGCTTTCAGGGTTGGATGCACAAAATCTTAATGCGAAAGAACATCACTTTATATTGCCACTTGTGATATGAACCTTTATTATGCAGTCCGTCGCTTTTATTTCTTCCACATCACAAGATCGTATAAAGCTTATTTCCTCCTCACCAATCAATCATACATATTTGGAGAGCAATTTTTATTGCTTGCACCGATGACAACTTACTTGAAGGATCTTACTCAATCCATAGGTAGGTATGGTGGACTCTCATGGCAAAATTGGTTTAAGGGTTTTTGGAAGCACAAGTAGTATCTCTACTTGGTGCAAAGAATTTGGCTAGCATGAGGGGGAAAGGCAAGCTCAACATGTTGGATGATCCATGACAATATACTTTATCTCAGATATGAGAAAACATAACCCATTACGTTGTCTTCCTTGTCCAACATCAACTCTTTAGCATGTCATATTTTAATGAGTGCTCACAATCATAAAAGATGTCCAAGATAGGATATTTATATGTGAAACCTCTCTTTCTTTATTACTTCCTATTAATTGCAACGATGACCAAAGCTATGTTTGCCAACTTCCAACAATTTTTAATCATCATACTCTTTCTATGTGAAGTCATTACTCTTCATAAGATCAATATGATCTCTTTATTTCTTTTTATCCTTTTCTCTTTTCTTTTATTCACTCAAGATCATAGCAAGAAAATCAAGCCCTTGACTCAACACTAATCTTTATTATATAGCTCACGGACTCGATTACATAGAAAGATCATAAAGCAAAACTCAAAACTAGATCATACTAAAACTTTATTCTACTAGATCAAGATATTACTAAAAGGATCGAACTAAGAAAAACGGTAAAGATAGGAGATGTGATGGTGCTACGATACCGGGGAATCTCCCCCAAGCTTGGCAGTTGCCAAGGGGAGTGCCCATACCCATGTGATTATGTCTCCTTCTTCGGGGATAGTGATGTGATATTCTTGGCGATAATGCCCCTCGGGATACGATTCTCCTCCTCGAGCTTATTGAGTTGCTGCTTGAGATCCATTATCTCCTTACGAAGCTTCCCTGTAACGGCTAAAGCTCCTTGCACCCAAGGGTGTTGCATAGCGGCGGGAGAACAAGTGACACTCTTCTTCATATTTTCATAAGAAAGAAATCTAACATTGGAAGGGATAACCGAGTTTGGAATAGCTGAGCTCTGTAGTTCCCCCATCGTGAATCCAGCCCGGAAGCGAGAAGTGACTTCTTGATCCTCCTCCATGGCATCTATCCTCATCAAATCAGCCTCCATCTCTTCCTCCGTTGCTGGCCCAAAGTGGTCAGCATCGCTGTTTGTCCATGGTCCCGATGCCGGATGAGACACCCGACTCTCCCCGACTGACTCTTGAGAAGACATCTTGTTCTAATCTACAACAGCAACAACTCGAAACAAGAACAGAAGACAATTGCGTGATATGGTGATCTAAACCTTCAGGAGATTATATAATGAATTTTTACCGACGAAAATACGTATCGTGCAAGAAAACGGAGTCCGGAGAGCACACGAGGAGCCCACGAGGTAGGGGGGCGCGCCCAGGGGGTAGGGCGCGCCCTCCACCCTTGTGGAGGCCTCGTGTCCTTCCCGGACTGCTTCTTATTTTTCTAAATATTCCAAAATGGAGAAATATTGCCATTAGAACTGTTTTGGAGTCGGTTTACTTACCGTACCACATACCTATTCCTTTTCGGAGTCTGAAACGTTCCGAAAAGTGTCCCTTATGTATTCCTCCAGGGTTACAGTTTCAATAACATTGGTTTCAACATTTATGGGATTACCTGATATATAATGTTTGATTCTTTGACCGTTCACCACCTTCGGATTTGTTCCCTCAAAGTTGTTGATTTTTATGGCACCGGAACGATAGACCTCCTCGTAACGTAAGGGCCTTCCCATTTAGAGAGAAGTTTTCCTGCAAAAAATCTTAAACGAGAGTTGTATAGCAATACATAATCACCTACATTAAACTCACGCTTTGGTATTCTTTTGTCATGCCATCTCTTAACTTTTTCTTTGAACAACTTGGCATTCTCGTAGGCTTGGGTTCCCCATTCATCAAGTGAGCTAATGTCAAATAACCTCTTCTCACCGGCAAGTTTGAAATCATAATTGAGTTCTTTAATAGCCCAATATGCCTTATGTTCTAGTTCGAGGGGTAAGTGACATGCTTTTCCATAAACCATTTTATACGAGGACATACCCATAGGATTTTTATATGCAGTTCTGTAGGCCCATAATGCATCATCAAGTTTCTTGGACCAATTCTTTCTAGATCTATTAACAGTCTTTTGCAAAATTAATTTGAGCTCTCTATTACTCAATTCTACTTGACCACTAGATTGCGGGTGATAAGGGGATGCAATTCTATGATTAACATCATACTTAGCAAGCATTTTACGGAAAGCACCATGAATAAAATGTGAACCACCGTCAGTCATTAAATATCTAGGGACTCCAAACCTCGGAAAAATAACTTCTTTAAGCATCTTAACAGAAGTGTTATGATCAGCACTACTAGTTGGAATAGCTTCTACCCACTTAGTAACGTAATCAACAGTAACTAAAATATGTGTATATCCATTAGAGACAGGAAAGGGTCCCATATAATCAAAGCCCCAAACATCAAATGGTTCAATAACAAGTGAATAATTCATAGGCGTTTCTTGACGTCTACTAATATTACCAATTCTTTGACATTCATCACAAGACAAGACAAACTTACGGGCATCCTTGAAGAGAGTAGGCCAATAAAAACCGGATTGCAATACCTTATGTGCAGTTCTATCTCCAGCGTGGTGTCCTCCATAAGCCTCGGAGTGACACTTGCATAGGATATGTTCCTGTTCATGCTCAGGTACACAACGTCTAATAACACCATCTACTCCTTCTTTATAAAGATGTGGGTCATCCCAAAAGTAATGTCTCAAATCATAGAAAAACTTTTTGTTTTGCTGGTATGTGAAACTAGGTGGTATGAATTTAGCAACGATGTAATTAGCATAATCAGCATACCATGGAGCAGTACGAGAAGTATTTATGACATTTAATTGCTCATCAGGAAAGCTATCATCAATAGGTAGTGGGTCATCAAGAACATTTTCTAACCTAGACAAGTTGTCTACAGCGGGGTTCTCAGCTCCCTTTCTATCAACAATATGCAAATCAAATTCTTGTAGCAAGAGAACCCATCTAATAAGTCTAGGTTTAGCATCTTTCTTTTCCATAAGATATTTAATAGCAGCATGATCAGTGTGAATAGTTACTTTAGAATCAACAATATAAGTTCTGAACTTATCACAAGCAAATACAACTGCTAAGAATTCTTTTTCAGTAGTAGCATAATATCTTTGAGCATTGTCTAGAGTTTTGCTAGCATATTGGATAACATTTAATTTCTTATCAACTCTTTGCCCTAGAACAGCACCTACAGCATAATCACTAGCATCACACATAATTTCAAAGGGTAAATTCCAATCAGGTGGCTGAACGATAGGTGCAGAAATCAATGCTTTCTTAAGTATTTCAAATGCTTCTACACAATCATCATCAAAGACAAATGGTATATCTTTTTGTAATAAATTAGTCAGAGGCCGAGAAATTTTAGAGAAGTCCTTAATGAACTTCTTATACCTTTGATGTCCTTGGGACATGGCATATTTTCAATAGAATCAACCTTGGCTTTATCAACTTCAATACCTCTTTCAGAAAATTTATGCCCCAAGACAATACCTTCATTAACCATAAAGTGGCACTTTTCCCAATTCAAGACAAGATTAGTTTCTTCACATCTCTGCAAAACTCGGTCAAGGTTGATCAAGCAATCATCAAAAGAGGATCCATAAACGGAGAAATCGTCCATGAAAACCTCACAAATCTTTTCACAAAAGTCAAAGAATATAGCCATCATGCATCTTTGAAAGGTAGCAGGTGCATTACACAAACCAAAAGGCATACGTCTATAAGCAAAAGTACCAAAAGGGCAAGTAAAAGTGGTCTTTGATTGATCATCGGCTGACACGGGTATTTGAGAAAAACCAGAATAACCATCTAGAAAGCAAAAATGTGTATGTTTGGATAATCTTTCTAGCATTTGATCAATAAAAGGTAAGGGGTAATGATCCTTTTTAGTAGCCTTATTTAATTTGCGGAAATCAATTACCATCCTATAACCTGTAATAATTCTTTGCGGAATCAATTCATCATTATCATTAGGAACGACAGTAATACCTCCCTTCTTAGGGACACAATAGACAGGACTTACCCACTGACTATCAGCAACGGGATAAATTATACCTGCCTCAAGGAGCTTTAGTATTTCCTTTCTTACCACTTCTTTCATCTTAGGATTCAGCCGTCGTTGATGATCACGAACTGGTTTGGCATCTTTCTCCAAATTTATTTTATGTTGACATAGAGTGGGACTAATGCCCTTAAGATCATCAAGAGTATATCCAATAGCAGCACGGTGCTTCTTCAGAGTTTTCGATAATCTCTCTTCTTCATGCTCTGAAAGGTTAGCACTAATAATAATAGGATATATCTTTTTCTCATCAAGATAAGCATATTTAAGAGTATCAGGCAACGGTTTAAGCTCAAACACGGGATCACCCTTGGGTGGAGGAGGATCCCCTAGGATTTCAACAGGCAAATTGTGGTTCAGGATAGGTTCCTGTTTAAAGAATACTTCATCTATTTCCCTTCTTTCATTCATAAACATATCATTTTCATGGTCTAGCAAATATTGTTCTAAAGGATCACTAGGAGGTACGGCAATAGAAGCAAGACCAATTATTTCATCCTTACTAGGCAATTCCTCTTCACAGTGTTGTCTACGAAATTTAGAGAAATTAAACTCATGAGACATATCACCCAAACCAATAGTAACAACATCCTTTTTGCAGTCTATCTTAGCATTAACAGTGTTCAAGAAAGGTATACCAAATATAATGGGCCAAAAGCTATCTTGTGGGGAACCAAGAACAAGAAAATCAGCAGGATATTTAGTTTTCCCACACAAGACTTCAACATCTCTAACAATTCCAATTGGCGATATAGTATCTCTATTGGCAAGTTTAATTGTGACATCAATATCTTCTATCTCAGCAGGTGCAATTTCATGCATAATTTATTTGTATAAGTCATGAGGTATAGCACTGGCACCCATATCGCATAAGCCATGATAACAATGATCTCCTATTTTAACAGAAATAACAGGCATGCCTACCACAGGTCTATGTTTATCTTTAGCACAAGGTTTGGCAATTCTAGCAGTTTCATCACGGAAATGAATAACATGCCCATCGATATTATCAGACAAGAGATCTTTAACAATAGCAATATTAGGTTCAAATTTAATTTGCTCAAGAGGTGTATAAGTTCTAATATTGCTTTTACGGACCACAGTTGAAGCTTTAGCATGATCCTTTATCCTAACAGGGAAGGGTGGTTTCTCAACATAAGAAGTAGGAACAGTAGGATCATTATAAGTGACAGTCTTTTCTTCAACTTTAATAGGTGCAGCTACTTTTACTTCTATGGGAGGATGATATTTAAACCACTTCTCCTTAGGGAGATCAATATGAGCAATAAAAGATTCACAAAAGGAAGCTACTATCTCAGAGTCAAGTCCATATTTAGTGCTAAATTTACGGAAAACATCGGTATCCATAAAAGATTTAACACAATCAAACTTAGGTGTCATACCTGACTCCTTACCTTCGCCGAGATCCCAATCTTCAGAGTTGCGTTTAATTTTATCCAATAAATCTCGTTTGAATTCAATAGTCTTCATCATAAAAGAGCCAGCACAAGAAGTATCGAGCATGGTGCGATTGTTATCAGAAAGCCGAGCATAAAAACTTTGAATAATTATTTCTCTTGGGAGCTCATGATTGGGGCATGAATATAACATTGATTTAAGCCTCCCCCAAGCTTGAGCGATGCTTTCTCCTTCGCGAGGCCAAAAATTATATATATAATTGCGATCACGATGAACAAGATGCATAGGATAAAATTTCTGATGAAATTCCAATTTCAATCGTTTGTAGTTCCATGATCCCGTATCATCACATAGCCTATACCATGTCAATGCATCTCCCTTCAAATATAAAGGGAAGACATTATTCTTAATAAAATCACCGGGTATACCTGCAAGCTTAAATAATCCACAAACTTCATTCACATATATTAGGTGCTCAACATGATGCTTTGTTCCATCTCCTGCGAAAGGATTAGCTAGCAGTTTTTCTAACATACCCGAAGGAATTTCAAAGTAGAAATTTTCATCTTCAGTAGGTTCAGTAGGTTGAGGAGCAAATCTTTGCTCTACTGGTCGGGGTGAAGATACCCCGAACAATCCCCTCAGAGGATTACTTTCCATAGTAACAAGTGACAGTAAATTTCAGCACACTATATAAATTTTTCCTTACCAAATTCCACCTACCAAAGGCGCTTCACTCCCCGGCAACAGCGCCAGAAAAGAGTCTTGATGACCCACAAGTATAGGGGATCTATCGTAGTCCTTTCGATAAGTAAGAGTGTCGAACCCAACGAGGAGCAGAAGGAAATGATAAGCGGTTTTCAGCAAGGTATTCTCTGCAAGCACTGAAATAATAGGTAACAGATAGTTTTGTGATAGGATAATTTGTAACAAGCAACAAGTAACAAAAGTAAATAAAGTGCAGCAAGGTGGCCCAATCCTTTTTGTAGCAAAGGAAAAGCCTGGACAAACTCTTATATAGAGAAAAGCGCTCCCGAGGACACATGGGAATTATCGTCAAGCTAGTTTTCATCACGTTCATATGATTCGCGTTCGGTACTTTGATAATTTGATATGTGGGTGGACCGGTGCTTGGGTGCTGCCCTCACTTGGACAAGCATCCCACTTATGATTAACCTCTATTGCAAGCATCCGCAACTACAACAAAAGTATTAAGGTAAACCTAACCATATCATGAAACATATGGATCCAAATCAGCCCCTTACGAAGCAACGCATAAACTAGGGTTTAAGCTTCTGTCACTCTAGCAACCCATCATCTACTTATTACTTCCCAATGCCTTCCTCTAGGCCCAATTAATGGTGAAGTGTTATGTAGTCGACATTCACATAACACCACTAGAGGATAGACAACATACATCTCATCAAAATATCGAACGAATACCAAATTCACATGACTACTGATAACAAGACTTCTCCCATGTCCTCAGGAACAAACGTACCTACTCACAAAGCATATTCATGTTCATAATCAGAGGGGTATTAATATGCATAATGGATCTGAACATACGATCTTCCACCAAATAAACCAACAAGCATCAACTACAAGGAGTAATCAACACTACTAGCAACCTACAGGTACCAATCCCAGACTATGAGACAAGAATTGGATACAAGAGATGAACTAGGGTTTGAGAGGAGATGTTGATGGAGATTGCCCTCTCCCGATGAGAGGAGCGTTGGTGATGACAATGGCGATGATTTCCCCCTCCCGGAGGGAAGTGTCCCCGGCAGAACAGCTCTGTTGGAGCCCTAGATTGGTTCCGCCAAGGTTCCGCCTCGTGGCAGCAGAGTCTCGTCCCGAAAGCTTGCTTATGATTTTTCTTCGGACGAAAGACTTCATATAGCAGAAGATGGGCACCGGAGGGCCAATAGGCGGCCCACAAGGCAGGGGGCGCGCCCCCCACCCTCGTGGCCAGGTGGAGGCCCCCCTGACGTATTTCTTCCGCTCAATATTTTTTATTATTTCCAAAAATAACTTTCGTGGAGTTTCAGGACTTTTGGAGTTGTGCAGAATAAGTCTCTAATATTTGCTCCTTTTCCAGCCCACAATTCCAGCTGCCGGCATTCTCCCTCCTTATGTAAACCTTGTAAAATAAGAGAGAATAGGCATAAGTATTGTGACATAATGTGTAATAACAGCCCATAATGCAATAAATATCGATACAAAAGCATGATGCAAAATGGACGTATCAGGAGGCAACCCAATTTTATTTTTGTTCCTTGCTTTTGTTTCTGTCTAGTAATAAATAATTCATCTAGCCTCTGTTTAGATGTGGTTTTATGTTTTAATTAGTGTTTGTGCCAAGTAGAACCAATAGGATCTTCTTGGGTGATAGTTGTTTGATCTTGCTGAAAAAGACAGAAACTTTATGCTCACAAAAATAATTGTTAAAATTCACCATAACGTGATAAAATACAAATTATTTTTGAAGTAAATCAGTATACAAATTATCCAGGCTGTCCTAGTTTTTCAGAATTTTTGGAGTTCCATAAGTATTCGAACAAATCAGATTGCTACAGACTGTTCTGTTTTTGACAGATTCTGTTTTTCGTGTGTTGTTTGCTTATTTTGATGAATCTATGGCTAGTATCGGGGGGTATGAACCATAGAGAAGTTGGAATACAGTAGGTTTAACACCAATATAAATAAAGAATTAGTTCACTACAGTACCTTAAGGTGGTGGTTTATTTTCTTATACTAACGGAGCTCATGAGATTTTCTGTTGAGTTTTGTGTTGTGAAGTTTTCAAGTTTTTGGGTAAAGATTTGATGGATTATGGAATAAGGAGTGGCAAGAGCCTAAGCTTGGGGATGCCCAAGGCACCCCAAGGTAAAAATTCAAGGACAACCAAAAGCCTAAGCTTGGGGATGCCCCGGAAGGCATCCCCTCTTTCGTCTTCGTCTATCGGTAACTTTACTTGAGGCTATATTTTTATTCACCACATGATATGTGTTTTGCTTGGAGCGTCTTGTATGATTTGAGTCTTTGCTTTTTTAGTTTACCACAATCATCCTTGCTGTACACACCTTTTGGGAGAGACACACATGAATCGGAATTTATTATAATACTCTATGTGCTTCACTTATATCTTTTGAGCTACATAAATTTTGCTCTAGTGCTTCACTTATACCCTTTTAGAGCACGGTGGTGGTTTTATTTTATAGAAATTATTGAACTCTCATGCTTCACTTATATTATTTTGAGAGTCTTTTAGAACAACATGGTAATTTTCTTGGCTATAAAATTAGTCCTAATATGATAGGCATCCAAGATGGGTATAATAAAAACTTTCATATAGAGTGCATAGAATACTATGATACTTGATAGTTGTTTTGAGATATAAAGGTGGTAATGTTAGAGTCATGATAGTTGGGTAATTGTCGAATTGAAAAATACTTGTGTTGAGGATTGCAAGTCCCGTAACATGCACGTATGGTAAACGTTGTGTGACAAATTTGAAGCATGGGGTGTTCTTTGATTGCTTTCCTTATGAGTGGCGGTCGGGAACGAGCGATGGTCTTTTCCTACCAGTCTATCCCTCTAGGGGAATGCGTAGTAGTACTTTGCTTCGAGGGCTAATAAACTTTTGCAATAAGTATATGAGTTCTTTATGACAAATGTGAGTCCATGGATTATACGCACTCTTACCTTTTCGCAATTTGCTATCCTCTACGGTACCGTGCATTGCCCTTTCTCACCTCGAGAGTTGGTGCAAACTTCGCCGGTGCATCCAAACCCCGTGATACGATACGCTCTATCACACATAAGCCTCCTTATATCTTCCTCAAAACAGCCACCATACCTACCTACTATGGCATTTCCATAGCCATTCCGAGATATATTGCCATGCAAATTTCCACCGTTCCATTTATTATGACACGCTCCATCATTGTCATATTGCTTTGCATGATCATTTAGTTGACATCGTATTTGTGGCAAAGCCACCCTCATAATTCTTTCATACATGTCGCTCTTGATTCATTGCATATCCCGGTACACCGTCAGAGGCATTCACATAGAGTCATATTTTGTTCTAAGTATCGAGTTGTACTTCTTGAGTTGTAAATAAATAAAAGTGTGATGATCATCATTATTAGAGTATTGTCCCATGTGAGGAAAGGATGATGTAGACTATGATTCCCCCACAAGTCGGGATGAGACTCCGGACGAAAAAAAAAGAGGCCAAAGAAGCCCAAATAAAAAAAGAGGCCAAAGAAGCCCACACAAAAAAAGAGAGAAAAAAAGAGGCCAAAGAAGCCCAATCAAAAATTCTGTTTTTATCATTTACCTACTCGAGGACGAGCAGGAATTAAGCTTGGGGATGCTTGATACGTCTCCAACGTATCTATAATTTTTTATTGTTCCATGCTATTATATTATCTGTTTTGGATGTTTAATGGGCTTTAATATACATTTTTATATTATGTTTGGGACTAACCTATTAACCGAAAGCCCAGTGCAAATTGCTGTTTTTTTTGCCTATTTCAGTGTTTCGCAGAAAAGGAATATCAAACGGAATCCAAACGGAACGAAACCTTCGCGAGGATCTTTTTTGGAACAAACGCAATCCAAGAGACTTGGAGTGGACGTCAAGGAAGCAACAAGGCGGCCACGAGACAGGAGGGCGCACCCAGGGGGGTAGGTGCGCCCCCACCCTCGTGGGCCCCTCGTAGCTCCACCGACCTACTTCTTTCGCCTATATATACTCTTATACCCTGAAAACATCGGGGAGAGCCACGAAACCACTTTTCCACCGCCGCAACCTTCTGTACCCATGAGATCCCATCTTGGGGCCTTTTTCGGTGATCTGCCGCAGGGGGATTCGATCACGGAGGGCTTCTACATCAACACCATAGCCTCTCCGATGATGTGTGAGTAGTTTACCACAGACCTTCGGGTCCATAGTTATTAGCTAGATGGCTTCTTCTCTGTCTTTGGATCTCAATACAAAGTTCTCCTCGATCTTCTTGGAGATCTATTCGATGTAATTCTTTTGCGGTGTGTTTGCCGAGATCCGATGATTGTGGGTTTATGAACTTGATTATCTATGAATATTATTTGTTCTTCTTTGAATTCTTATATGCATGATTTGATATCTTTACAAGTCTCTTCGAATTATCGGTTTAGTTTGGCCTACTAGATTGATCTTTCTTGCAATGGGAGAAGTGCTTAGCTTTGGGTTCAATCTTGCGGTGTCCTTTCCCAGTGATAGCAGGGGCAGCAAGGCACGTATTGTATTGTTGCCATCGAGGATAAAAATATGGGGTTTATATCATATTGCTTGAGTTTATCCCTCTACATCATGTCATCTTGCCTAATGCGTTACTCCGTTCTTATGAACTTAATACTCTAGATGCATGTTGGATAGCGGTCGATGTGTGGAGTAATAGTAGTAGATGCAGAATCGTTTCGGTCTACTTGACACGGACGTGATGCCTATATGCATGATCATTGCCTTAGATATCATCATAACTATGCGCTTTTCTATCAATTGCTCGGCAGTAATGTGTTCACCCACCGTAATATATGCTATCTTGAGAGAAGTCACTAGTGAAACCTATGGCCCCCGGGTATACTTTACATCATATAAGTTTCTAATCTACAATTCTGGTTTACTGTTTATTTTGCAATCTTTACTTTCCAATCTATACAACAAAAATACCAAAAATATTTATCTTATTATATTTATCAGATCTCACTTTTGCAAGTGGCCGTGAAGGGATTGACAACCCCTTTATCGCGTTCGTTGCAAGGTTCTTGATTGTTTGTGCAGGTACTAGGCAATTTGCGTGTAGTCTCCTACTGGATTGATACCTTGGTTCTAAAAAAATGAGGCAAATACTTACGCTACTTTGCTGCATCACCCTTTCCTCTTCAAGGGAAAACCAACGCATGCTCAAGAGGTAGCACGTACGACTATATCAACCGCGTTGTCATAACGCTTCCGCTTTAGGTCTACGAGGGTACGTGGACACACTCTCCCCGCTTGTTGCTATGCATCACCTAGATGGATCTTGCGTGTGCGTAGGCAAAAAATTTGAAATACTACGTTCCCCAACAACCTGGGTGCTGGTACTTACTTCATGATGATCAAAAAGTCACTTTGGAACATAGGTGACAGGAGCACTTTCTTTTGAATAGTTTAAATCTCTCAACGTCGTTTTTTCCTTCCAATATTTTTTTTCTCTTTTTTATGAGCAATATTTTTTCCCTCTATGGCTTATTTCTATCTACTCCAAATTTAGCTTCATGATAATGGCTTTTAATGTTTCGTTACCTACGTGTTGGTACTTACATCATGATGATCAAAAGTTGATACTTCTCCAACATATATATAATTTTTGATGGTTCCATGCTATTATATTATCTGTTTTGGATGTTTTATATGCATTAATATGTTATTTTATATTATTTTTGGGTGTAACTTATTAACCTAGAGCCCAGTGCCACTTTCTGTTTTTCCTTGTTTTTGAGTTTTACAGAAAAGGGATATCAAACGGGGTCCAAACGGAATGAAACTTTCACGATGATTTTTCTTGGACTAGAAGACATCCACGGAGCTTGGAGAGGGGGCCAGAAGAGTCCCGAGGACTCCACAAGCCCTGAGGCCGCGCCCTAGGGGGGCGCCTCCCTGGCTTGTGGGCCCCACGGGACTCCTCCAACCCTAATTTTTGCTTTATAAATTCCCAAATATTCACCTAACATCAGAAGCATCGACAAAAATACTTTTCCACCACCGTAACCTTTTGTTCCCATGAGATCCCATCTTAGGGCTTTTTCCGGCACCCTGCCGGAGGGGGATTCGATCACGGAGGGCTTCTACATCAACTCTATTGCCCTTCCGATGAAGCATGAGTAGTTTACCACAGACCTAAGGGTCCATAGCTAGTAGCTAGATGGCTTCTTCTCTCTATGATCTTCAATACCATGTTCTCCTCGATGTTCTTGGAGTTCTATCCGATGTAATATTCTTTTGCGGTGTGTTTGTCGAGATCCGATGAATTGTGGATTTATGATCAGATTATCTATGAATATTATTTGAGTCACTTCTGAATTCTTATATGCATGATTTGATATCTTTGTATTTCTGTTCGAATTATCAGTTTGGTTTGGCCAACTAGATTGGTTCTTCTTGCAATGGGAGAGGTGCTTAGTTTTGGGTTCAATCTTGCGGTGTCCTCACCCAGTGACAAAGTAGGGGTAGCGAGGCACGTATTGTATTGTTGCCGTCAAGGATAAAAAGATGGGGTTTTCATCATATTGCTTGAGTTTATCCCTCTACATCATGTCATCTTACTTAAGGCGTTACTCCGTTCTTATGAACTTAATACTCTAGATGCATGTTGGATAGCGGTCGATGTGTGGAGTAATAGTAGTAGATGCAGAATCGTTTCGGTCTACTTGACACGGACGCGATGCCTATATTCATAATCATTGCCTCAGATATCGTCATAACTTTGCGCTTTTCTATCAATTGCTCGACAGTAATTTGTTCACCCACCATATGTTTTTTTTTCAAGAGAGAAGCCTTTAGTGAAACCTATGGCTCCCGCGTCTATTTTCCATCATATATTTTCAGATCTATATACCAAAAAACCCAAAAATACCTTGTTGCAATTTATTTGTTTTTACTTTGTTTTACGTTTTAGTAATCTTTTATATCTATATCTATCAGATCTCATCCTTGCAAGTGACCGTGAAGGGATTGACAACCCCTTTATCGCGTGGGGTGCAAGTGTTTGATTCTTTGTGCAGGTGCATAGATTGGAGACTTTCTTGTACCTCCTACTGGATTGATACCTTGGTTCTCAAACTGAGAGAAATACTTATCTCTACTTTGCTGCATCACCCTTTTCTCTTCAAGGGAAAAAACAACGCAAGCTCAAGAAGTAGCAAAAGTCACTTTGGAACATAGGTGATAGGAGCACTTTCTTTTGAATAGTTTTAATCTCTTAGGTGTTGATATTTTTTTGTTTTTTCGACTAATATTTTTCCCTTCGTGGCTTATTTCTCTCTAATGCAAAATTGGCATCATAATAATGTGCTTCCAATATTTCGTTGCCTAGGTATTGGTACTTAATTCATGATGATCAAAACATCACTTTGGAACACGGGTGACATGAGCACTTTTTTCTGAATAGTTTGAATCTCTAGGGCATTGATATTATTTCCCTTCCAATATATTTTTTCTCTTTTTTTGCGAGTAATATTTCTTTTGTTTGTGGCTTATTTCTCTCTACTCCAAAATTGGCTTCATAATAATGCGCTTCCAGTGTCTCATTACCTAGGTGCTGGTACTTACTTCATGATGATCAAAAAGTCACTTTGGAACACACATGATAGGAGCACTTTCTTTTGAATAGCTTGAATGTCTCAGGCGTCGATATTTTTTCCTTCCAATATTTTTGCTTTTTTTTTGCGAGTAATACTTTTTTCTTTGTGGTTTTTTCTCTCTACTCTAAAATTGGATTCATAATAATGCACTTCCAATTCTTTGTTACCTAGGTGTTTGTACTTACTCCATGATGATCGAAAAGTCACATTGGAACAGAAGTGACAAGAGCACTTTCTTTTGAATTGTTCGAATCTCTCAGGCGTCGATATTTTCTCCTTCCAATATTTTTTCCTCTTTTTTGCGAGTAATATCTTCTCTCTCTATGGCTTATTTCTCTCAACTCCAATACTTGCTTCATAATGATGTGCTTCTAGTGTTTCCTTACATGGGTGCTGGTAGTTACTTCATGATGATCAATAAGTCACTTTGGAACGCAAGTGACAAGAGCACTTTCTTTTGAATAGTTTAAATCTCTCAACGTCGTTTTTTCCCTTCCAATATTTTTTTCTTTTTTTTGTGAGCAATATTTTTTTCCCTCTGTGGCTTATTTCTATCTACTCCAAAATTAGCTTCATGATAATGGCTTCTAATGTTTCGTTACCTAGGTGTTGGTACTTACATCATGATGAACAAAAGTCACTTTGGAACAAAGGTGACAGGAGGACTTTCTTTTGAATAGTTTGAATCTCTCACGTGTCGATATTTTTTCCTTCCAACATTTTTTATTTTTTTGCGAGTAATTTTTTTTCTCTATGGATTATTTCTCTCTACTCCAAAATTGGCTTCATAATAATGCGCTTCCAGTGTTTTGTTACCTAGGCGTTGGTACTTACTTCATGATAATCAAAAAGTCACTTTGGAACACAGATATTAGGACCACTTTCTTTTGAATAGTTTGAATCTCTTAGGCGTCGATATTTTTTTACTTCCAATATTTTTTCTCTTTTTCTTGCGAGTAATGTTTTTTTCTCTGTGGCTTATTTCTCTCTACACCAAAATTGGCTTCACAATAATGCACTTCCAGTGCTTCGTTACCTAGGTGCTGGTACTTACTTCATGATGATCAAAAAGTCTCTTTGGAACACATGTGATAGGAGCACTTTCCTTTGAATAGTTTGAATCTCTCACGCGTCGATATTTTTCCTTCCAATATTTTTTTTGCGAGTAATATTTTTTTCTCTGAGGCTTATTTCTCTCTACTCCAAAATTGGCTTCATAATGATGCGCTTCTAGTGGTTCGTTACCTTAGTGATGGTACTTACTTCATGATGATCAAAAAGTCACTTTGGAACATAGGTGAAAGGAGCACTTTCTTTTGAATAGTTTGAAAATCACATTCGTTTAACATTTAATTATAAAAGATGCTAAAATTATACATGTGGATTTGTTTGCTGCTCAGACAGTAGAGGGGGGGGACCCCCAGGGCCGGTCCGAAGATTTCGGGGGCCTGGGACGAAACTAGAATACAGGTCCTTCAATGATTTCCTAAAATTTCTATAGACAAAATTATCGGTGATGGTATAAAAAAACTAGAGACATACTATCTTTGAAATCATGCTGTTGAAGTGATCGGTGGGTGCACTGTGATCTCTTCTCGGTGACTCACCTCTTGACAAGGTTGCATGTGGAGCGGTTGTTGGGCATATCCATGCAAGCGCAGGTGACATCGAACATTGGCCGCAAGAAGTAGGCAATTGCATATGAGTATGCTTGCACTCCATGGTGAAGAACGAACTTAATATTTTTAGTATGACGAAATAGATAGTATGAAGAGGAAGTTGTATGACATAAAATTTATGATCTCTAAATAACAAATTATGACTAAAGTATGATATTTAAAAAATGTAAATCTATTAATACACTATGCTTCCTAATTTTTAATGCCTCACAATTAATCAAGATCTCCAATTCTAAATTGGGTCACTCAATTTTAAAATGTACATCTATTAATACACTATGCCCCGGTGTTTCATTCCACTATGGTCAACCTTAGTTCCTGTATATTTGGCTGCTATGCAACTTGATGAGCACATCCTACCATGTGTGGGTGTTATAGGGCTCCCCTTGAATCCCTTTATCCATAGTCAAACTCTTCCTGAGAGGCCCAACATTGGTACTAAAATTTGTCAACATAAAACTTGCATCGGGAGCTAGCACTACCCGAGGTATCTTAAAAATAACTTGGGCCAACGACTGAGAAAAGCGTTGGTCTGCAATAGAGCACCTTGCAGAGCCCCCACGGGAATCCTGGCTTGGTGACCATAAGCTTAGCTCATCCGGATGGGTCCGGGTCTAGGGATGCGCGCAGCTTTGAGCCAGATTCAACCCACCGAGAGGCCTTTCTGGATTAGTTTTACATTAGCTAGACTAGAGAAACTTTGTTACTCCAAACTTCTCGGACTCACGTGGCTATCCACAGAACTTGGAGGAACGAGTATGCATACAGAACTTGTAATGGGAAGTTGGAAGCATCCTTGTAGGGTTAAATCTTTCAGAAAGTCATGTCCATGGTTAAGGACAACTTGGAAATCTATAATGCCGGTGGTAGACAACTTCAACTAATAACTAAAACTTGACCAATGTGTGTGTAACTGCGATTGTCTCTTTTTGTGGGAATGGGAGCAAGAAGAGGACACATGGGGGGGGGGGTTATAAATGACTCGTAAGTAGGTATTCAGGATCACTTCTTGATCAACTAGTCGTGACCCCCTCTATGCTTAGGTTTTATCTTATCTTGTTCTAGTATTCGTAGGACTAGATGGTTTACAATTCCTTAGTTGTTTGCTACCACTTAACTATATTCCAACTCATGAGTACTGTTAGTCTTGATACCTTTGGTAATGTACTTGCTGAGTCCCGAAAGGCTCACATATACCACAACAGCTGTTGATGCACGTTTTGATGAAACAACTACAAATCTGGATGATGTGCTAAATTGGGAGACTCACTATGATGCTTATTGCAACAAGTTTTACATGACATTTGGTTACGACCACATCGACCACTAGGAACGGTTCCCGGTTGGCAGCCCGAGAATAGCAGGGTGGGTGTTGCTTATTTATTTGTCGGCATGTTAGGCCTACTAGTATGCATGCACGCGCATTGCGCGTCTTTACACTACAGAGTGATTTTTGCCAAAATAAGTCATGAAAATGCCGAAGAAATGATTCAAGACATATGACTGTCGTGCATCTACGGAGTATGTAATTTGCACAAAATTTGGGGTACCTATTGCAAATAATACATAGATGAACCCAGATACATATAAACCCACTTCGAAAAACACATTTTTAAATGACAAAAAGAATCTGAAAAAGTAGATATGAGCACACTTCGAAAAACAAATTTCCAAATGACAAAATAATCTGAAAAAAGTTGCACTTCTTCATTCCCTCCATGTTCTATGTGATCATAGAAAGTTTTGCGAAAAACAACTTTTTTTACAGGTGCAAAAAATAAAAATAAAACATGTCGTGAAACGCTATTTAGAAGTACCAAATTTTGTCTTTTATGCGGAGGCAAAATAAAAAGATATTTTTTCGTTTTTGTTCCCCACACATATTATGTGAAGATGTGCGCGTGAAATCTTATTTTGTTCCCCACACATATTATGTGAAGATGTGCGCGTGAAATCTTATTTTGTAACTCTTGACATTTTAAAACATGTTTAAAATACATTTTTTTAAATGGGTTCATATAGGAGTACATAGTTGTTTCAGGTAGTGCGTACCCTACCTTTTGCTATGTTTACTGTAGCATTCACTACAGACATTCACCCAGAAATGCACGCCAGGCAGTGTGTGCGCGCTGTGCACCGGTTTGATTTGTTTACTTTATATTTTTTATGAGTCAATTACACCACTGATGCTTGAACTTGGCATGAAAAATCACTTTAGTACAAACCACCGGTGTACATTGAATCGGTGCAACAACTTGGTTTTTTTTTTGCAAATATGGTGCTAATCATAGTTTAATATGCTGCAGGGCTGACTAGGCATGCCAGCGTGACATAGGGCCCGCTGTCAGGAAGGAAGATGCATGGCGTGTGCCCTGTTAATTTGCGAAAATACCCTCAGAAATTTTCTTGTCACGAGAAAGCCACTGCAAGGTGGGTCCCTCCTGTCAGTACAAAGTGTAAATAATCACAAAAATCAGTGCGCCTCTGTCTCGAACACAAGAACTGCAGCATGCGCACCACGTAATGGATAGCTAGCCTAAATATCTCATATCAAGGACGCTCACTGGGCATGGACTGTAGTTAGTGCGGACCATTTTGTATGTGCTAATTTTTTAAAGATATTTGCAAAATGCATGTAGTAAGTAATAAAATAATTTCAAATATTAGTATGCTATAAGTATTATACACAAAAACTTATGATTAGTAAATAAAAGCATTCAAAATGTTTAATGAATACGAAATTTTTGTACACTCGTGGCTCATATTTAAATTATACAAAATATTGAATAGAAACATTTACTAAATATTTATGACCAACAACTTGTGTATAATTTTCACGTGTGACCTATATTCATATTTTTACATAACTTAAGTATTACCACCATTGAATATTCATGTCAACATTTTATTTTCTAAATTATGAATATTTTTTATTATACGAAAGTTATTTTGAACGACATACTTATGAGTTATAAAACTATGTGTATAATTTGTTTAAACGTTTCTATAATTAAAATAATATTTATGAATTATAATTTAAGAAATATTTGTATTCTTTAATTGCACAAACATTTTTTATAATTCATAAACTAAGTACATGAATATTTCAAAATAATAATTGAGCATTTTTAAGTAAGTTATTTCATTGGTATGTATAATATTTATAACACACCGATATAACACACCCGTATATATTTTTCCATTCGTGTGCTATAATACATGTTTTGTTTAAGAAAACACACAATCTTTATTAAAAACAACTTCTTGAAGCAACATTTTTTTTCTAAAGGATGACTATTTTAATATATTTTATTAAAATTGTAATTTCTTTAACTTATATGAGCATTTATTTGAATATATACGAACTTGTTTAAATGGCAAGGTCTTCTTAGAGCTAGGCCCGCATCTCAGGCGTTACAAGCATATACGAACTTGTTTAAATGGCAAGGTCTTCTTGGAGCTAGGCCCGCATCTCTTACAAGTTACTCCCTCCGTCGGGAAATACTTGTCATCCGGACGAAGGGAGTAGAACACAACAACACAAACATCAACCACACCGCAGTATCTTCTACAGTTCGTGTGTACAGATTACAAGCTGATGCCGTAAATAAACTGGAGCGTAGCCAGCGGCCATCCATCATATTCGCAAATTGATTCCTGGTGAGTAAACAAAAAAATAGGCAGTCGCCCACCGTGGGGCTCGAACCCACGACCACAAGGTTAAGAGCCTTGCGCTCTACCAACTGAGCTAGACGGGCTGTTTTGTTTTTGTTTTCGTTTCCAAGAAAATGATCCATGATGCACGCACAGAAGGTATCAGTCCATCCTGCTCCAAAAGCAAAAAAGCAAACACTGGTAAAGAAACAAAAGTAGTGCATCTGGCACTACAGATTTATCTTTATCTCTATGCTGTACACTTGGTCCTCCCTCTATCTAGGTTTATAGGATGTGTGTGTATTTTTAGGTCCTCATTTTAACCAACCAAATGTGTGCCACATGCCACCAAAAGCATAATACGAACACAGTCGCAATAGAAACGCCGATTTAGCATTCAGAAACAAACGACGGGACAACTCAAGTTCGACAAGATATACAAAATCAATAAGTTGACAATAATGGACATAAATTAATTAACTAGAGGTGCACGGCTACAACTTACACTACTTGCAAGGCTGCTCCCTTTCCTCAACAATCAGCATTTTTTCATGGTGAAATAGGAGGGCGCTAGCCAGAAAGGGCTTCCCAGCAAGCTACACAAGCATCAGTTAGTTAGCCCATGTTCAACTGATCAATTGTCACTAGAGGACGCTTTGCAGCCGCAGCAGCCACCGCGTTCAGTTGGAAAGAAACCCTCTGGCTCTGGCTCTGGCTCTGATGTTGCTCGCTGCCCCTCTGATCCTGCGAATAGTTTGGACTAGGATTGGCAGGGACTGCGTCGGCTCCCTCGTTGTCATCTTTCGCTTCTTCAGTCTGAGTTGGTGGCTTCAGTGTGGGTAGAAGCTGGTAGTTTTCGCTCAACAAAGTGTCCTGCTCAGGTGGCAGAGGAATCGAGCCAGGTGGCGCAATAGACTTGGGCAGCGGGATCTTGTTCCGGCTGCGTGCCAATTCAAGGAGAACCTGTGACATCAACAAAATGACTTGTCATCCACCTATGCATACAGAGTACTTTGTGTCAGCTTGAATTTCCAGGGATCTGATAAAACATAAAACAAGCATAACCGCATGAGTTGCTCATAGCCTTTATCCACGCAAGATCTTATTTAGCTGCACCTAGCAGCTAACACGCAAGTGAGTACACTTGTGCATGATCCTCAATCTCTAATATCTTTGTACTACCTAATATGATTCATCAACATTTTAGGTATATCTTCAGATGCCAACCACGTACACATTAAGAATCATACCCTTTTCGTTTCTTCTTGTTATAAAAGTCTAGCCATGCATTCCCAAAAAATGTTTTCTACTACGAAAATTCCGAGGAAGCCCACAGGCCACAGCAGCCACACCGGAGTTGGAATACGCTAAGAGTCTATTAAGGAAAATATATTTGTTCCCTAAGTTAAGAGTCATTTCAGTAGAACCTGCAGTCTCCCTCCCCCCCCTTCTCTCTCGCGACCGCGTCGCCCCCCCCCCCCCCCCCCCCCCCCCGGGCGACCGGCCGCGCGTCGGGCCTCCTCCCTACAGGCTCCCCCCTCCCTTCTTCCTTCTCGCCGCCGGCGCCGGCGCCCGCGGCCGGCTTGGCCCTGGGGCTGCTGGTGGCGGCGGCCTCCCGGCCCTTCCCCTCCCGGTCGCTCTCCGGCGCGGGCGGAGCGGCTCCGGGGGTGCATCTAGGCGGCGGCGGTCTGGCGTGGCGGCGGGGCTCCGTGGTGCATGCAGGCGAGCAACTGGGCGGCGGCGCCGCCGTTGGCGGCGGGATCTGGCGTCGTCCGCTCAGCCCAGATCTGGGCCCTTCGGGCCCCATCTGGGCCTGGGCGGGCCGGCGGCGGGGATGGCTCCGGTGTGGCTTCTGGGAGGCGGGGGAGATGCGACGCGTGGCTGGGTGCCGGCGGCGACGATGCCGGCCTGCTGCATCGCGGCCGGCGGGGCTTAACGGACCCGCTTCAGACCTGGCTGGGCCAGGGGTGGCCCGGCATGCCCCGCTGCCGCGTCCGGACGGCTACCGCGACGGTGCCGGAGGCACGGGCCTCCCGCACGTCGGCGGTGGAGGTGGTTCCCTCCCACTCGGCGTCGATGTTGCTGCTCCCGTCGTGGTGAGCTTCTCTCCGGTCCTCTTGGCCTCGTGGTGGTGTTCGTAGTGAGGCAGCGTGGGTGGCGGCGCTACTACGTTGGCGCATGGTGATGGGCGACGGTTTGGCGGTCGGTTCCGTTCGGTTGGGCGGTTGGGGTTGGAATGCGGGAGAAATCCCTGCCGGCTTCGGCCCCGACGCGGTGACACCTGCGGGTGCCACCATTCCTCCCTGGAGGGTGTCGATGGTATCCACTCCCCACCTCCCTCCGCGTGCCCGGGAAACCTGAGGACTCGTCCGGGCAGCAGCGTCGTCGGCGTTGCATCCCTTCTTGGAGGTGCTGCTTGGTACGCGGCGGATCGGAGCCTCGGTCTGTGGTGTTTTGTTTCCGGTGGGCACCGCGGTGGCGGGTCATCCGCGCTTTGCCAAGCTGCCGTGGTTGGCATTTGTTTCTTCTTCTTTTTCTCTTGATGTATTGTGCTGCTCGCCATAGCGTTATCTGTATTCGATGTTGATTGCTTTGGAATACAAAGCAGGGGAAACCCTTTTTCGCTAATAGAACCTGCAGCAGTCATGTTCTGCAGCAGTTTGAGTTTGTACCCGTCCAGGACACCAGTCTTGAGTCGCCTATATAAAGGTCCCCTAGCTGCAGCGACTGATGCAAGTTATCAAGAAATAAGTCTTCCCTAATCACTATTCCCCCACTAGCCCGTTACCTTTCTGATCTGCGCTGGCTACGGTGCCTTGTTAACCCTCTAGCACCTTCTGGCCACAGGAATACCATCCGGTGTTTACCCTTCTGGCCACATAGTATATCTCGTCCTCGATAATAGACATAATATATCTATAGATGCTAATAAGGAAACCGAGTATTCTTGTTGTTTCCAGTTCCATCAGTAAGACGGCTGCTGCAGTATTAGCAGCAGCATATCTGCACTAACAGAAGAGGGTATTTATTTCTTGCTTGCTTCTCTTCTCAGAGGTAACATTATGTATATGGAACTACTGGTGGCACATGATTCCTAAGATTTTGGACCCTTCAGCAGATAAGCATTCAACTTTCCAAATAAGGCTGAACATTCCTAACAACACATGGACGAAATTGAACATCAATCTTCTGCCACTGGACTCTCCTTCCGTCCTCTGCTACTAGCAGCACCAAGGGATTTACCTGTCGGCACTCCCTGATTACCCACCAAACTGGCAAAAGTTCGGTCGGTTCCAACCACCTAAAGGATAAAGGAATCATCTTGGTCCTCATGGTAGGGTGCTAGAGTACTACTACTTGAGAAGATGAGAATTTGGAATTGAATCTGGGTTTAAATCCCACATTCCCTCCTATGCATTCCTTATAATATGAGTATAACACTGACTGATATGTTGGTCCCTCGGACGGCTACAAGTGTAGACAAAACGACATTCCGTTAACTGAAGGATTAAAAACCGAATCCCTTCATTGCGACTGGTGGTTTCTAACCACCATGTCTGGAGCTTTGATTGATGTGTTCTTACTAAATAATGCATTCTATTAATAAATCCACCCTTATTTGAAACTTCAAATTTCCCAAGAAATATCTCTCAGCCAAGGACCAGCAATTAACTGAAATCTCAACGGCGCACATCATTTCTTGTATGGAGATTGTTTCTTCCGCGACACATCTGCACATCCTCTACTATTCTTAGGGCCAGTTCTTTTGCAGCTTCTAGCAGCTTATTGTCAAAATAAGCTAGAAGCTGAAAAGAACTCGTTTTTAAAAAGCCAGCTTAGCTTATTTCCACCTCCTTCTTCTTCACGATGGAAAAAAGCTGGGGTCGAGCAGCTTCCCGCAGCTTCCCACAGCTTCTCACTTAAAAATGAAAGGGTATAGGGATGTGCCCCTGTTGTTTGATCTTATTACATCGAAAATGCCATCGCCCAATCCCGCACAGAACCGTCCCGCACACGAAAAAAAGTGCTCGATCCCCTCCCCAGCGCTCGATCCCCTCCCCCAGCGCTCCATCCCTCGTTCTGTCGCTCCGCCTAGGGTTCCTCCCGTCAATCGCCGCCGCTGCCGCCGGTCCTCAGGTCCTCCGCTCCTCGACGAGGCCATCTCCGGCGACATGGCCAGCGGGTAGGCCTACCCCAGCTCCCACGGTCGCAACCCCTCCCTCGGTTGCATCCCCTCTGTCCCTGGTGTCCAGCAGCAGCAGCAGCTCGTGGCCCGGTCCGGCCAGGGCTCCACTCCGGCGGACAGCGCCCCACTCCGGCGGACGGAGACCCCTTTGCCCCTCCCCTCCTCCTGGCTGTGAGCCACCAAGGTGAGCAGCTGAGCCTGTGATTTATTTTGCCAAAAGTTCATCTAGATTTGTTCCTTGAAACTGCTGAAGTATGATGTTTTCATCTAGATTAGTAGTACAATTGTTGCCCTCTGGTTGCATAGAAGAAATATTGACATGATGCATTGCTTATATATGCTACTATAAAAGCAATATCTAGATATTCTTTGTACTACATATTAATTCTCCAATTATTTTGCATTGACATGATGAGAAATAGATGAAAGCACAATGGGATAATGTGGGTCTTGGAACTTTCATTGATATTTGTGTGGAAGAAGTGAATGCCAATAACCGTGGCAAAGAAGGAACATTGACACCACTTGGATATGACAATGTGGTAAGAAAGTTTTTTGAGCGCACGAGGAGAGAATATACCAAAAAGCAATTCAAGAATAAGTGGGATGTGCTGAAAAAAGAGTATGTTGTTTGGAAGACATTAACCCAAAAGGCATCAGGCATTGGGTTTGATCCTGTTACCAAGACCATTGCGGCTAGTGATGAATGGTGGGCAAATGAGATACAGGTATACATATCGTCATATCAATTCCATTTGTTTTTACTTTTCTTTTTCTACCAATTCTTGCACTAATTTGTGATATGTTTTTTTCTTCAGAGAAATGAACTTGCCGCCAAGTTTCGATTTGCTCCACTAGAGGATGAGATCAAACTGAGTGCTATATTTGATGATATTAGTGTGACAAATGAGTACACGAGGGCGGCACCTCCCTCGTCTCAAGTTGATGCATCTCAAATTCACATTGATGATGATGATGTGGCTGGTTCAGGATGTGAAATAGATGCTACTTTTGTGACACCTAACAAAGCTAAAGGTCGAAAGAAGAGATCATGTCCTTATTCACCTAGTCCTGCGATGGTGCAAAAGATTGCAAAAGATAGTGATGATAGAATGCAATTTAAGCGTATTGCTGACCTTTGGGAAAAGAGGGAGACTAGCCGCAATTCGGCGACATCTGAAATGAAGGAGGATCCTGTGAGAGATGAGATTAAGGAGATGAAGGACATGGTGGTGAATGATGGAGGTAAACTTGGAAGTGAAGTGTATTTTCATGCTCTAGAACTCTTTACGAAGAAGGAACATCGTGATGTCTTCAGTGCACTAAAGGAGGAAGATTCAACTGTGAGGCTTGAATGGATCAACAGGGCATGGGAAACATTTATGAAAAAAAATTAGAACTTATTTGCTTTGTTGGGAACTCATTTGTAGTGTTGTGAACTTATTTGCTGTGAACCAATTTGTACTGATGTGAACTTAATTGTATTGCTGTGAACCAATCTTTGTTGTGAACTTAATTGTATTGCTGTGAACCAATTTGTACTGATGGAGCTGTGATTTGTTGTCTTGTGGACAAATGTTTATGATATTTCTATTTCTATATCATAGATGGACATCTCTGTTCAGGAGGATGAGGAGGAGGAACTTGATTTTTGCGTTGTTGCAATGGCATATTATCTTCTAAACAAAGAAAGGCTGCCATATGGACCTAGGAGAGCACCAATGATGACAGGATTGCAGTGGGTGGAAGAGAAGGAGAAGCAACCACAAATATTCTACTCTATGTTCAGGATGCGAAGGTCTGTGTTCTACTCACTACATGACATTTTAGTTGAAAAGTATGGTTTAAAGTCAACTTGCAACATGACAAGCAAGGAGGCATTAGCACAGTTCTTGTGGACTTTGGGGTCACGCCAGACCACCGACAATGTCGCCGATCGATTTGAACACAGTCGGTCTACCATCAACAAAAAATTTAAGGAGGTCTTGTTCTGTGTCTACCGTATGGCCGGAGATTACATTCAACCGAAAGATCGATCTTTCACCCAAGTTCATGACTCGCTTAAAAAAACAAGATTTTGGCCTCACTTCAAGGATGCCATTGGGGCAATAGATGGAACACACATTGAATGTGTTGTGCCTGCAAGTGAGCAACCCAAGTATCGCAACAGGAAAGGTTCGACAACTCAGAATGTCATGGCAATTTGCGATTTTGATATGAGATTTACATTTGTTGTTGCTGGATGGCCTGGATCTGTTCATGACACACGTGTACTCAATGATGCACAAGCTGAATATTCCTATTTTCCACACCCTCCGGACGGTATGTACATGCATTCTTCTCCTCTAATGTTTTGCGTGAACTAATTAGTTTTGGTCATCTTTATTATCAATGCAGGAAAATATTATCTTGTTGACTCTGGATATCCAAACAGAGTTGGATATCTAGCACCATACAAAGGACAACGCTACCATGTACCAGATTTCCAACAAGTACCGCCGCGAGGAAGATATGAGACCTTCAATCATATACATTCATCACTACGGAACGTCATCGAACGATCGTTCGGTGTTCTAAAGATGAAATGGAGAATCCTCCTCGGCATCACACGGTACAAACCTGCTACGCAAACAAAGATCATTACTGCATGCGCGTGTCTTCATAACTTCATTCGTGAGAGCAAACTAAGTGATCAACATTTTGACATGGTTGAGAGTGGATCTTATGCTCATGAAGAGAGCCTTTCTCATCACCATGCACCCATTGATGATGGTACTATGGGTTCCATCCGTGATGCGATTGCTACAAGTGTTTTCCCTTGATGGTTAGCTCTAGGGTGTACGCTTTTGTTGGGATAACCATGTAATAATTTACAGATCTTTTTTATTCAGTACTTATTCTCAAGAACTCGTACTACATGAGACAGTGATGCATGTATGGCATTCGTATGCGACAAAATGATCTTCCTTACGTTTGATTATAACATGTTGTGGTGTTTTACAGTCAAATTTATGTTCATATGGGCAACAATGATAAAAAATATAGCGCAATATCGTTTGATCTGAACAATAGTGTAGTCCAAGGGTATTACAGACTTTTCACTGATCATATCACAGAAGCTGAAAAAACTGGCACTGAAAAGAACTGGCTAGCTTATTATCTGGAGCTTATTTCCACAGCAGCTTATCTTGAGCTTATTTCCATAGGAGCTTATTTCCACAGCACAGCTCAAAAGAACTGGCCCTTACTATTTCCCCAACTGGAGTCCACAACATTACTCCGTCTAAATCTGATAGGTTCATAGGAGATTGTTTCGTCATTCACCAAGTGAAGAAGGTAGCAGCAGAGCTGTTGCGCGTCGTGCACCAGGTCGTATGATGAAGCTACGGAACCTAGTAAATTTCGGAATCTAGCGAAGATAATAGGACGCGACTAGGCGGTGCCCGAGCGCCAAGTCGCGGGAGCGAGCGCTCTCCCGTAAAAGGAAAGAACACCCACGCGTCCTGCGGGGACACCTAGAGAAGGAAAACGCCAAGTCCCATGTGCTTACGTTATATATCCCACCTGCATTTATTAGGGGATCAAAAACTTTAAAAAGCTGTAACTTTTGATTCGAGTGTCAAAATTCATATCCGTTTTGAAAACCGTTAGGTTTCTCGCGACGAGTTCTTCAAAACTAGATCCCATATGAGTAGGTTTCGACCTTTCCGAGCAACTTTGTGTGCTACAGAGGCAACTTTAGTGTTACAGGAAAGCAACTCCTTTTTTCTCGTAGTATGACTATTTATCAACGGATGATCCTTCTAAGTTGGTTACCATGACTACTAATTGAGTAGCTACACCTCTAAGTCGTTTATCATAAGGACAACTCCAACGCGGATCACCAAATCGCACCAAATGTCGGGATCGGCCTCTCTAGACACTTTTAACCATCCAATGACGGCCACCTAATTTGTTTGAACAAGTCTGTATGTCTGAAATCGTCCAAACCGAACGACGAGGGGGCGTTCTCAGAGCCCCTCAACGTCCATTGCTCCCTCCGACATCGTGTCAGATCACGTCTCCTCAGACGACAAAGAGGAGCAAAATCCGCCCCTCCTAGTCAAGGTCCCCGTGATGGACAAAGAGTCTGCACTACAAATGGAGATGCTAACCCAACGGTCAAACTCCGACCGTTGTCTGATGATGCCCTCTCCGCCGCTCCCGAGCAAACACGACGTCCAAAACTAGATGACGCGTAAAGGAGGAGACGTTGTCCCCACTGAGCCAACCATTTTTGTTGTAACAAGGAGGTGGCAACAACAACTTCGAATATTGATAAACGCAGACACATGTGGAAAAGACTACGTTCATCCAACAGAGCCTGTTGGGGGTAGAAAAAAAAAACAACTATGTGACTTATATGCACTTGAGTTGTACTTAAAAAAACCAAGAACCTTTGGGGTGTTTTTGTGCAACTGCAATGCATTCATCAGACAACTCGTGTGTAGTCCCAGTCTGACTTGGTATATAGATAAAGCGGCAATATGTAGAAAAGACTAAAGCTCACCAGGCAACTCGTGTGTAGTCCAAGCATGAAGAACTCCACAGTTCTTCTTGGACACCTAGGCAGTAGCAGAGGAGAAAACACACATGCGCACACACATACACATAGTCATATGCCTCAGATTTCTAGCTAGGAAACCTGACCAGTTACACTCGCTCCCCTCTAATGTCACACCAAGGGATTCCCGGGGAGAGGAAAATCTTGACTCCGCCTCTATGACTCAAACTTAATTACAGGTATCTAAAACCTTTAGATATTTACCAAATAATGGTCTTGGTAAATGTTTATGTTGATGAGGATTGGGCAACTGGATACATGGTTTTAGGACAAATATTTATTGACTGTGGCCAACTGGATACTTGGTTTTAGGCAACAGTATGATTGATTGTGGGCAGCAATGACACCTGAAAAGGGATAAAGAACATACACATGTTCATTTTTAGTGGGTTCATAAATAAATTTAATCCCCTAAAAACACTTAACAGTTTTAGTTACGTCCCCATGACCAACTCCACTCTGCTCCCCTTCTATGATTATTCGCCAAGTATTTACGATCATACTCGAGGAGATAAATTCTTGATTCATATCTATGACAACAACTTGAAAAGTATCTAAAGCCTTTACATATTAGCCAAATTATGGTCTTGGTACTGTTTCTGTTCATGAGGATTGGGCAAACTGGATACATGGTTTTAGACAATTGTATGGTTGATTGTGGGCAACTAGATACATGGTTTTAGACAACTGCATGGTTGATTGTGGGCAACTAGATACATGGTTTTAGGCAACATTTTTGTTAATTATAGGCAACTATGACATCTAAAAAGGTATAAAGAATATGCACATGTTCATTTTTAGGGGGTCACAAATAAACTTAATCCCCTAAAAACACTTCGTGGTTTTAGTTATGTCCCGATGACCAGCTCCACACTGCTCCTCCTCTATGATCATTCACCTAATATTTACGATCATACCAAGGGATCCAACCCTGAGGAGATGAAATTCTTGATGCATCTCTATGACACAATCTTGATTGAAAAAGGGTATCTAAACCTATACATATAAGCCAAATTGTGGTCTTGGTAATGTTGCTGTTCATAGAATTGGGCAACTGGATACATAGTTCTAGGCAACTATATAGTTGATATTTGGCTACTGTGACTACCTATTAACTTTGGTGCTACATGAACCACCTTGTTGCCATGTTACCTAGCATGATTACCTGTCAACTCAATGCTTTTATAAAGTTGGCTATCATAACGTCAAGTTGCCTAGCGTCACCTATGAAGTTACATCCGACTATTTTTTTCTCAGGCAACTTGGGTGCCACAGAGAGGCAACTTTTGTACTACAGTAAGCAACTTTCAGTTACGATGTGTGTCATGGTGACCTATCATCCCAATGTTTTTTTGAGTTGGCTACAATGGGTACCAAATTGCGTAGCATCCCCTGTAAGTTGCCTACCATGACGACCCATCAACTTTGGTGCTACATGAAGCACTTTGTTGCTAGGTCGTCTATCATGACTACCTATCAACTCAATGCTCTTATAAAGTTGGCTATCATGATCGTCAAGTTGCCCAGCGTCACCTATGAAGTAAGTTTCAACGAACTATTTTTTTTTGTCAGGCAACTTTGGTCCCACGGAGAGGCAACTTGTGTACTACAATACGCAACTTTTGGTTAGGCTATGTATCCTGGCCACCTATCATCCTGATGTTTTTTGAGTTGGCTACGATGACTACCAAAGCATCACCTGTAAGTTGCATTCCTAACTTCCATACAACTAATTTCTAGTACGCTATAAGCATCTTAGCTTTAGAAGTAGATAATCCTTAGCAACAACATCAACTTTTGAAGGTATTGTAGGCAACTAATTATCGATAGCATGCAAATGAGAGTCAATGATATCCAACTGTTTAGCAATGGCAGGCAACTTATTAGTCATAGTAGGCAACTGAGCATCGACAATAGGCAACTTCGTACTATATTAGGCGTGGATTTTGGGCAACTTGTGCATCTTTAGGCAACCGAGAGTCATCCACAATATGCTATCTTGAGTGGATCTTTGGGCAACTCATGCCAGCATCTCGGCAACTACCTATCATACGTTGGGCAAATTTTGGGCGAAACCACAACACTTGCGGAGCGGATCTCCAGGCAACTCACGCCACTCTCTCTTGCAACTAACTATCGTGTGTTGGGCTCTTCCCTCGTCCAACTCCTGTTCGACCTCCGTATGCAACATCAGTCCACCTCGTCCCCGTGCATCTCGCGGTTTGTCGACTCCCCCAAAAGCCACGAAGGCCCAACCCCCGATCCACAAAACACTTGATTTGTCCCAACCCCCTTTATCTCACACACGATTGGCGGGCGAAACACCGGCCGAACCCACGACTTCACGCATGGGCGGTGCTTCACCCCCGGCTCTTGCTCTGCTTCGTTCGGCTCTCGGGAGTGGATCTCTGGGCAACTCGTGACAACATCTCTAGCAACTACCTATCAAGTGTTGGGTAAGCTTTTGTGCGAAGAAAACAAAAAGACGTGGCTATGGAGCGCTTGCGCGCTCGTTTGCAAGATTGAGCATACCTGCTGTTTTGGGAAAGAAAGGAAAGGAATCAGAGGATACGACAGAAAAAGGAAAGAACAGAGCGCACCCACCCGAACCACCTGGTCCCGCTCTCCCCTCCCTTTCTCCGGTTACCACCACTAAGCCCCAAATCCTCCATCCTATCGTCCTTTTTCCTCCCGTTCTCACTAAACCCTCTCCACAATCCTCTCTCCTTCAGATCTAGAAAGATCTGCAATCATGGCGCCTTCTCCCCGCCTCAAACTCGTCAGTCTAGTTGCAACAAAAAATAGGTCAAAACCTGCACACCCCTTCCACCCCCTTTCACTTGTTCTAATTACTGGGAATACTTGAACAGCAAAAAATTAGGTTGATGATTAGTAAAAACATGGTTTGGCTCCTTCCACACATAGATAAGTGGTTGGAACAAAACACATTTCCATGTAAGAACTTGAAAAGAAAGCTAGCAAAAAGCTAGGCAACTACGTACTCCAAGTAGAAAACCTAGAAAAACAGTTCTTGCATGCATGGATTGTTTTCAAAACAGTTATACCACATGAGGCAACTTTACCTATGATTTCAGGCAACTTGTATTTAACTTGAAGCAACTATTATCAAAAGGACTGCTGCCCATATCAAAGAAAGTTCCTTGCAATAAAAATATAATGCATCCCCTGTGCAGAAGTAAAAACATGCACCAACTTTTCCGGTGATTTCAGACAACTCATGCTAAAATTTGAAGCAACTAGTGTTGGGCATAAAGAAGGGGGGATGCTGCTTCTATAAGCTCCTTACAATAATATCAGGCAACCCTTCTACAAAAAAACAAAGAACCACAAAAACAGCAAGTAGAGGGCATAATATATAGGTGGCAGTAACACACACACACACACATAGGTGGCAGTACCGTATATATGTGCATTATATACACAAGTGAAAACAAAAAAGGACACGGTCGCATAATATCGAAGTGGACTAGCCGTAGGTTCACATGGTTGTTATTTTCTTTCATGACACGGAACCTAACACACAAAGTGAACTGAAGAAAAGACTTCACACACCACTAGGTTCTCCACCACGCCTTCAAGAAGTCATCGCGCTATAACCTCTGTGGCAAAAGAGAAAGCAAATAAAAATGTATTGATGTTTGGTGTAAAAATGTGTTGAAGAAGAAAAAAAAGAACATCTATATAGAAAATGCAACAAAATCTGACAATCAGTAAATAATCTAGAAAATATGGAACACAAAATTTCCCCTATTGCTGACTATGTGTTGTGCAATCTGTTTCTCTTATAGGTTGCCCAAAAATACCATAAACTTGCCTGTAAACTCTGCAAAAGTTGCCCCTAATCCTTCCAATAGTTGCCTCTTTTATGTAAGCCTGGTTGCCTACCGATAGTTACCAATTTCCAATGCATGTTCATGTAATGCAAAAACTTGTTCTTGCAAAAAAAAAAGCAACTCCCCCATAGCAAACTATCTTGCTCTCATATATATGTAAGAATTTATTTTGTGTGGATGGTCCAGCACACAGAAAGCTTACGCAACGGCTTATCATGATTGTGTCTCGTTCGATGCAACTCACCTTACAATCATGTATAACTTGGGGATACACAAAATATGAAATGATAGAGGGGAAATAAAAGCTGTAAAATAAAACAACAACAAAAATAAGCAATTATATTCTCTAACACAGGCAACCATAGTCTGATTCATGGGCAACTATTAAAACACAAAATGTGATATCCAACTAGGCCATTGTTCTATGGGCAAAACTTACACATAAATTTTCCTTATCCCATCCTTCTTGAAACTGCCTTGATGAGATTACATTTCCCAGACTTTTGCCCCACGGAAGAACAACTGGTGTTCCCCTCGTCCATATATATTACTGTCCCACACATTCTTAGACAAGTTTTGATGTGAACTGAGCAACTCCATATTACCATATATGTTTTGATCCAACTTAATCTGCTACTGCGTTTTTTTAATGACAGCAAAAAGCCGATGTGCTCTGTTTTGGGATTGATTGGGGCATTTAACTAAAAAAATACATGTGATATGTGTGATGAGGTGAGTTAGGGTTTAGGCACCTAAAAATCATCTATTATTCAATCACCACCCCTATTCCCTCCGAAAAAGTTAAGTCGACTGAGCAAATCCCTCTATCAAAAAATGATGCAACTCCCTACTGCTTGAACTTTTAGAATTACCTCATGTGCACCTTTCTTTGCCCGTTTAACCTCACTTCCTCCTTCAACTTCATCAACCTCCCGGGTTGAGTTTTGCTTTGTGCGGCCATGCTTGCGTCCGACAGTGCTAATCCATGGCGCCAACTGGTTCTTTGGAAAATAAGATTATGTCAAACAAAAAGAGCATGGGTGATATGTGTAAAAAAAGGTATCTCAAAACCCACATGTAACCCCTGTTGTTTTGCCATTTCACCTCGCGCATCATTGGCATCATCGACCCTTTTTTCTTTTGCGTGCCATTCTGGAAACAAAGAAAAAAACACACATGATGAGCGTCAAAACAAAAAAGTAAGCAACTAGCATACGCTTCTTGGGCAACAACTATACCCCCCTAAACAAACACATAATTAATGAAAGAACACAAAAAAGTTAAGCAACTAGCATAGACTACTTGGGCAACTACTGTACACCCCCTAACCCACCCTATGCAAATTCTCAAAATTGTTAGAAGTTCATAAACAGAAGCCATAGGTTCCACCCCCCCCCCACCCCCCGCGCGCGCTACATAAACACAACTCATTTGTTGAGACGCTCCTTTACAGCTCGGCACTACGCCTATACATGAAAATATCTTCATCAGAGTAGTTACACTTCTCCCATGTTGCCTTAACCAGAGCTATTTGGCAAATCGATCAATCTCCGGTGACTAGTGAGAAGTTATTCTAATCCAACTAGGAGCAGGTCTCTGGCACTAAAAAGTTCAATATTCATCCTTGTTCATCTGGCTCAAAACCATCCCACCTCAACCTCCCTATCTACTCCCTCCTTACTTAAAAAATCTGAGCAACTGCTACTTAAGTTGAGAGCAACTCATACCGCATTGCCAATAACTCTTGTATTTCAACTATCTCGCCTTGTCTCTCACTCCAGTCTGCTCAACAAGTATGTCGCCACCACCACTGCCATGCTCGTGCTTAGCTCTGGCGACGCCACCATGACCTGCCCCTACCCAAGCCTCCTCACAGCACAAAAATCTCTCCCCATGCAAAAATCAATAAGCAAACCCCGCCACCGCCGCGCCCCTCATGCACTACCCCCGTGACAATGCCGCATCAGCTAAGAAAGGAATAACAGCCACCCCTACCCGCATGTCGTTCAAACAACCATGGACCCCACCCACCGACCACAAAAATCATCGAGCCGCTGGTCTCGATTTGGCTGCCGCATGGGTCAATACAAGTTGCCGTCGTGCCCCCGTTCGGTTGCGCGGCCGCACAACCAAGTCATCCCCCAAAACGTCCAGCAAAAATATCGAATTGAACACGGGGAAAAGTGGGCGTAGGGTTTAACTCTGTGTCGCCGCCGATTTGCGCCCATGGTCGGCTCTCGCGATGAAGAATCCTGGTGAAAATCACAACCAAACTCGCTGAAACCCTCGCTTCATCGTTGTCGGAGAGAAATGGGGAAGAAGAGCACTTGTCTAAAAACTGAAGCAACTAGAATGCCAAAAAAATCATCATGATAAAAATCAATACAATCTCCATGCAAAAACACTGATTTCATTTCCTAAAAGTAGTAGAGAAAACTAACTGCATTCAGATGATTTTCTTTTTTGTGTGCACAAGAACAGTCGGGTACCACAGTCCCTGATAGACTTCCCGAAAAACAACTCCAGGTTGCAAATTTGAAGCAACTTTACTTCAATTGTAGGCAACTCATGCTAAAAAGTGAAACAACTAGAATGCACAAAAAAATCTTGGTGGTAAAATCAATATAATCTCCCAGTAAAAACACTGATTTCACTTCCTAAAAGTAGTCAAAAAAACTAGCTGCATTCAGATGATGCTCTTTTTTGCACAAGAACGGTCAGGTACCACAGTTCCCCGATAGACTTTTCCCAAAAAACAACTCCATGTTGCAAATTTGAAGCAACTTTACTTCAACTATAGACAACTCATGCTAAAAAGTGAAGCAACTATAATGCACAAAAAAATCTTGGTGGTAAAAATCAATACAATCTCCGTAAAAACACTGATTCCATTTCCTAGAAGTAGTAAAAAGCACACACATAGGTTTATCCAACTTGTGGTATTTTTGCAGGCAACTATGTGCGAAAAGTATGAACACCTTCTATCAATCGACTTAATCAGTAGAAAATAATTACTCATGTTCATTTTGCTAGAGAAAATGTGTCAATCCATCGAGCCATCCATCTAACCCATGTCAGGGGCACTTGAGCAACACAAGACCTGATCTAGTTGAGAAATTAGTACATAATAATTGAGCAACACATGAACGAATCTGCTCTCCTCACCACTCTGTTCTTCTACTTGAGAAACTGAAACTAGTAGACACATCTATCAAGCTGGACTCATACTTGAGGATGTAGCAGCAACACACAAACCTAACCAGTGAGTTGAGGAAGTGAGCAGGGATGAGGAAAGAGAGAGACGAACCTTGGGTGCCGCTGATGGATCTGCCCCTTCCTAGGCGAGAAGGATGGTCGGAGGGATCCGCTGTCATGTGTGCTGGATAGGAGAGAAGTCAAGGTGAGGGCCGCCAAATCCAAGCGAACAGAGGGTGGGGGGAGAGGCGGGGTACCTTAAATTGCTTCATGGAACTAGGGGTCGGAGCAGAGGAACCTCCATAGGCGGGTGGCAAAGCTTGGGGTACAAGTGACGGCAACCATGGCAGATCTGGACCTGGTCGTCGTGGTCGATCTCCCTCTCCTGGTGAGGGAAGGAAGAGAGGGTGGGAGACGAGATGAGGAAGAGAGACGGTGGGGAAGATGGCAGTTATTGTCTCCACGGAAGGCTAGGAGACCGTGGCGCTGCTCCTCTGTCTCCGCGGCCGACGGGCACGCCGGGCTCCTCCGGTCCAACACCTCCCGCTCGACCTCCGAGCATCGACGCCGACGCCTTTCCTTCTTCGCCGCCTCATCACTGATCGGACTAGACGGAGACAAGAAAAAGGGGGATCGGCATATGTTTTTCCCCTGAAGAGGAAGATAGCGAAGCGGTGGTCGCTAACTCTTGTCGTGTAGCGCGTGCGCTCGAGACGATGAACCAGCGCAGCTGCGCGACTAAGAATTCAGGAAGATAATATGCTAGGGTTTTTGGTGAGATTTGTAGTACTCATACCTCGCGGGGCGGCGGCTGGGAGAAGGAGAAGTTGACCTTGGCCTGGATGGCGAGGCGGACGTCGTCGGCGTCGAGCTGGGGCTTGGCTGCGTGGTCAGCGTAGACCTGGGCGTCGCCGAGCACGTCCCCGACGTAGCGGTAGGCTAGGTCCAGGAACTGGTGCAGGACCCGCGGCTCGTACTCGCCCTCGCCGAGCCCCATCGACCGGAGGAGCTCCCGCACCACGCGCGCGTCGCGAGGCTCGTCCGGGCAGGAGGCTCCTCCCGCCGCCGCCGCCGTGGACGGAAGCGATGGCCGCACGCCGCCGCTGTCTGATTGTTGTGTCTTGGCTGGTGGAGGTTTCGGGAACGAATCGGGGTCAGATGTCGTCTTGTTTTATATAAGTGAGAAGTAGCACTAGATACAAGAATGACGCTTTGGCCGAGTGGTTAAGGCGTGTGCCTGCTAAGTACATGGGGTTTCCCCGCGAGAGTTCGAATCTCTCAGGCGTCGTGTTTTTTTTTTCATTTTTTTCTGTCTCATTTCATCTACTTCATTTTTCTCTCTGTCTTATTTCTATCTACTCTATTTTCTCTGTGTATTATTTATCTATTTTCCGTGAAAGTTTTTTCCTTAATTCCCAGGCGTGGATTTTTTAAAGGGACATTCACATTTATGCCTCTAACTCGAACCCACTACTCGAAATTACCCCTAACTTTTTGATGTGCTCAAATTTGCACCTAAAAATATTTTAGGTCGCCAGAATGCCCTTCCATCTGGTCAAAGTTGTTTTTCCCTTTCATAACAAATTCACATGAACCCAAAAGAATGCAAAATAAGAATCTCTCAGGCGTCGTCATTTTTTTCATTTTTTTTCTCTGTCTTATTTCATCTACTTCATTTTTTTCTCTGTCTTATTTCTATCTACTCTATTTTCTCTGTGTCTTATTTATCTATTTTCCGTGAAAGTTTTTTCCTTAACTCCCAGGCGTGGATTTTTTAAAGGGACATTCACATTTATGCCTCTAACTCGAACCCACTACTCGAAATTACCCCTAAATTTTTTATATGCGCAAATTTGCACCTAATATTTTCTAGTGCTTATAGCATTAAAAAATTATTTAGGATGAATGCAAATAAATGCACGTGTAGGTGATGAACGTAAATGACATGTGCGTGTAGGTGATATTCTTATGAACATTTTCATATCGTATTTGTGTTTTTCTAAGTTCATATGAATTTTCAAAGTTTTGGTCAAACAAGTTTGACAAGCTGGAAGGGCATTCAGGATTTCTGGGGACCTAAAATGCTTTTTGGGACAAATTTGAGCACATCAAAAAATTATGGGTAACTCTAGGAGTAGACGCAACTTAGGGGCATAAATGCAAATGTCCCTTTGTTTTGAATTCATTTCTCTGGCATATTTCTCTATACTCAAGTGTTTTTACTCTTTTTCTCTGTCTTATTTCATTCTACTCCATTTTTCTCTCTGTTCTATCTACTCCATTTTCCCTCTGTCTTATTTTTTTTCATGAACGGATATTTTACCCCAAGGCATCAACATTTTTTATTCTCTGGCTTATTTCTCTATACTCAAGTTTTTTTACTCCAAGATTGACTCATGATGATGTGTTCATATGTTTTGTTATAGCTACTTGCTGGTACTAACATGTCTTTCTTGTTAGAATTTAGCAATCATTTTAGTGGTGGGCTGAAACATCATAAAATAGGTTTCCTCCGTAAGAAAAATATTATTTCCTCTGTTTTATTTACTCTGCATTTTAGAGTTGGCTGAAGTCAAACTTCTAAAAGTTTGACCAAATTTATAGAAAAGAATATAAATATTTACCATAACAAATCTATATGATGTGGAAGTACATTCAATAATTAATCTAATGGTGTTGATTTGTTATTGTATATTTTAATATTTTTGTCTATAAACTTTGTCAAAGTTTACAAAGTCTGACTTTGACCAAAGCTAATACGCGGAGTAAATAAAAACGGAGGGAGTATAATATTACAAGCCCATACTCCAAGGCAATATATTTTTGAATTTAATTCCCTGGCCTATATCTCTATACTCAAGTTTTTTTTAACTCCAATTGACTCGTGCCGATGAGCGGGCGGCAGGGGTTGGTTTGGACGGGGCAACTTGTAGGAGTGGAAGAGCGTCGAGGGAAAGTTCCCTCCCACCAAGCTCGGGTTGGTTTTTGCTATACGCAAAAACGGAGGTTGATATTCTATATATACGGTTTGGGACGCTGGTTTGCAGTTTACCGCAAAATAAAATTACAATACAACCGGTTTTACCGTGTCTGACTTGGATGTTTATTTTTTTGCCCAAAACACTACAACAACAATTATTTTTATAATACGTTTCTTTTACGGTATGTGCTAGAGTTTCTCTAAGCCAAACAACGCCTCATGGTATGAACACAGCCGACGATGCATCGCAGCACGTCGTAGCCATTACGGTTGCACGCCTAGCTTGGTGACCTTTGCTTTGTGCTCGCTCGAGAAGCTTGCAATGCATCAGCTCACCTCCAACGACATCGATGCCTTACCGATCGGCATGAAAATGAAAAAAACGCTCATAAAACTAGAAGAGAGACCATGTTTTCAAGGTAGTTTTGTCCAAAATATTGCCACATGGTGATAGTCAACCTATCACGTGTATGTAAATCAAAGCCCATACAGCCCTGATAGGTACTTATAATTTTATAAGAATTAAGAATTTAATAGTAGCTATTTTTTCCATTCAAGAAAAAGATATACTTGAGTAGCTATTTTTTGGCGGTTAAGAGAATATTTTTTTCAGGGGTTATTATGAACCCTCCAATAGGTCTAGGGCTTCTGCTGGGGCCTGGCTTCCGGTCCATCCCCACCCGGCGCAAAATCGGCGAGGGGAGCCTCTGCCGAGCGCGGCGGCGCTGCGAAATTTCTAAATTGAGTCGGCCGGCCAGACGGCCTCGTTAGCTTCCTAGACTCCCTGGAGACGAAGCGGAGCCGTGTCCGTATCCAAACTGGTCGTGGGGTGGGGGAGCATATAATCTCCACCTCTCCGAAGACAGGGAAGGCGTGGATTTTGCTCACCCAAATCGCCGAGCCACGACTTCTTCCGCAGCCCCGCGCCGGGCTCCGCCGGCACCACTCAGCAGCAGGTAAGATTACAGGTGACAGGTGACTGGGGATTTGGGATGCAACTACAGTAGTGAATATCAATTTCAGCATGACTGGGTTATTACTGAACATGATTTATCAGTTTAGTCTGCAGCAGCTCATGCGAAAAATTGTCTAGCAGACACCCTGCAAAAAGAAGATCAACTATGATGTTGTCCTCGGACAAATTTACCGCTAAAAGAAGCAAATCCGAGCCTGTGATCCATAGTCTCCCGGAGGTAGGTCCAAGGACATTATTAAGTTCTGAATTAATCTGAATATCCTTTAGTGTCCTCATCTAGTTTTTTTTTCAAACATCCAGGGCATTCAGGGTAGTATCATGATTCTTCTAACTCGTAGGAGTACTGAATTTTCTGTCTGTCCTGATCCAGGGTATCATGCACGACATAGTATCAAGGCTGACACTGAAGGATGCCGTGAGGGCCAGTTTGGTGTCGACAAACTGGAGACGGCTGTGGACATGCCATTCCAATTTATGCTTTGACAGTCCTACGATCCTGAACCGCGAGTATGGCACCATTAGCAGGAGGGGTAGCAGGAGGGGTAGAAGAAGACGCAGGTTCATCAGGCGTATCAATGCTATCCTGGAATCCCACAGTGGCACACGGCTAAGAAGATTTGATATCACGTTTGCTCTTGACACAAGGCACACGGAACATCTGGATCGATGGCTCAAGTTCGCACTCGATTCCAGGGCGTCTGAGATTGCTATTAATTTGCACCCTGTGTTCTACAAGGATTCTGTGAGGTCATATGAATGGGAGGATACATACACCTTGCCGTTTCATATGTTTAGCAGTCAAGGGGCATCTTACATTGAGTCACTCCAGCTCACCTTTGCATCGTTGAAGCTGCCCGGCGATTTCGATGGCCCTTTGAACCTTAGAGTGCTGGATCTCCAGACTGTTCATGTGTCGGAAGGAGATCTCGAGCTGCTGTTGTCCAAGTGCAGTGCATTGGAGTGTTTGCGCCTCGGTCGTTGTTACCCACTGCTTAATCTGAAAGTGCAGAATCCACTATGTCGGCTGCGTAATTTATCTGTCCGGGGATGTCAGCTGCAGGTTATGGAATTCAGTGCTCCGAATCTAGCAAAATTTGAGTATTCAGGTCAGGCCGTACCCATTACACTCGGTGAATCCATGAAGCCAACAGAAGCTACTGTGACGCTCTTGGGATATGATGACACTCTTGAACATGTCTTCACCGAACTTCCAAAGACCCTGTCTCGCGTGGAGATACTATCTGTGAACACTTGCATAAACACCGAGGTACTGTGCCGACCAGCATGATGCATGTTTCATTTCCATCTATGTAAAAAGGGTATGCCATGTAAATATCGTTTTGTTGACCGTAGGTGGTTGGATTTTCAAATTGCCTGATGAAGTTTACTCATCTGATAAAACTGGAGGTGACTGTAAGTATTCTCGGGGACTCGAGAATCAGAAATGGGATTCTTCGTTTAGTGAGTCTTCTAGAGGTGGCCCCTCTTCTGCAAAGGCTCGAGTTAAATGTAAGTGTCCCTCTTCCTGTGATGCATGTCTCCTGTTTATCTTTTGAGACAAACCATGTCTGCTTAGTGCTTGATGCATTTGATTCGCCCTAGTTTGCACTGCAACTACAACTGCTTATACTAGATTAGACTACATGGAACTGTAATTCGGATTGTTAAATTTGATTTAAAGGGAGGACAACTCTTAAGTTTCAGTCTCCAATGCTGCTTGTGCTGTTATCTAACTTTCGATAACCCTTATATTTTCAGATGCTTCCACATGTGTCGGTTGGGGTTTCCAACGAGCCTGAAGCTTACTGGCATTTTCAGCCGTGCGCCCACCGTCATCTTGAGCAGTTTGAGGTTTCAGGGTTTATCGGTCTAAGAGGTCAACTTGAGGTGGTATTGTGCATCCTTGACAACGCAGTGGCTCTGAGGCGGATGTCCATAGAACCAAGGGTGACGGCATATGATCGTGTCTTTGGACACTGGGCGGGGTTTGAGCATAATATAGGAAAAGGCAGGGCATGTGCCTTGGCCTTTTTTTCTCCTGAAGACTATCCTGGCGTGCAGATTGAGATCTTCTGAAGGACCTTGGGTGTTTTTGGCTTCAGCTGTTGTATGCCTGAAGAGTGAAGGGCAACAAATAGGCAAGTGTGAGCCCCAGCACAGCCTTTCGTTTGTGTGTACATATTCTGGGGGCTTGCTGATCTAATAATGTGTAAGAAAAAACATATTCATTTACTTATGTCTGAGAAAAGCTTGGTCGAATTTGTGCCAGCCATATGTAATCTTATCTACTAAGGAGTGTGAAACTGCTTCACTGCAAGGCCCTGCTGATTCAAGATACTCTGTTCATTTCTTTTACTTTGCATATCAGGTATCGTTAGGACTGGCATTTGACCAGCAATTACTTTATTAATATGTACTTTCTTGATTTTTGTAAAAGAGCATGAGGCAAGCAAACTACATTCGTCCAAACCATCGTAAGTACTGCTCCCTTTGTTTCAAAATAATTGAAGTTCTAGGATTTTCCTAAGTCAAACTTCATAAAGTGCAACCAATTCTATATAACATGCCAACATCTACAAAACCAAAATTATTTCATTAGATTCATTATGAAAAATATTTTCTAATCATATACTCCCTCCGTTCGGAATTACTTGTCGCAGAAATGGATGTATGTAGACGTATTTTAGTTCTAGATACATCCATTTCCGAGACAAGTAATTCCGAATGGAGAGAGTATATCTGAATATCATGAATTGGTCAAAGTTCAAAAAGTTGGACTTATGAAAATCCTAGAACTTCACTATTTTGGAACAAAGGGAGTACGTTCATCACCATCTTAAGTCGAGGGCGAACCATGGGTCTACCTGAATGGCCAGCAGGTGCTTGCATTTTTGGGTGTGTACCTTGCGCTGCACAGCGACAAAAACATGACCCTATGACCCTTAAATGTGACGGGACACTGTACCAACTTATTTCTATTCCGAAAATACTTGACATCAAAATGAATAAAAGAGGATGTATCTAGATGTATTTTAGTTCTAGATACATCTCTTTTTATCTAACAAGTATTTTCGGACGAAGGGAATATCAAGAACTGGCGTTTATCTTTTCGAAAGCAAGAGTGGCATTGAAAGAACACCCTGTGGAAGCTACTAAATACAGCAGGAAATAAAAAACAGCAAAGACAAAAATAGGGCACCATTGGGTCATACGAAACATGCAACCAGTCGGTTCAAAATTTCAGAGAAAACCCCGGAGATTTATCCTGCAAGACGTGCAAGCAATACCCCCTTCGTTTCAACAAAGTGCTATTGCGACTACTCCAACCATGGCACTCGTGTTTTAACATGCCGCACCGCAGTTTGACCATGTATGCCCATCCCTCACTCTAGGAATAAGGGCAGATCGTGCAAAATTTTCACTTCTCGTCCCTACGAACTAAACGAAGCAACAACAGTAGCAGAACAAGCAGACTCCGAGCTCATGTACAAATCTGTTGACCAAATGTGCCTTTATCACTTGTCCTGTAACAGTAACTTGCAAAGGTTTACTTGGCATCTCCTCCATCTTCTCTCTGTAATCGCGTCTCATCTTGTTAATCAATATTCTCCTAATGTCCTGCTGATAGAAGTCTTCATTCCTGTGTGACATGAATATACAAAACAAAACACAGTATCAGAATACAACAGTAACATGTGACAACTACAACTGAGAAAGGCTATCTGAGTTCAATTTTCAAATATGTTAACATCAACTGAACTTGGACTTCCATCAAAAGAAACTGCAAAAGATATATAACACACATCAATGGCCATCTTACAGATGTGAATCAAATTTCAAATGGTCGCCTCCCTCCCCCATACAGCCACCCCATTTCCCTCTCACGCAAGCCAGGCGAGGCGGCAACATTCTGGTGAGGCGCCAAAGCTCCAGCAAGGCAGGTAGCTCTCACTTCCTACTTCTCGAGTATGTTCTGATTTTGGCGTATTGTTCTGAAGTAGATATAGCATCTATGTTCTGATTTTGGCGTATTGTTCTGAAGTAGATATAGCATCTAGTGAAATGGTGAAGCTATGCTCGATCCAATCGCCTTAAAGCCATCATGATTCCTACCAAAGCAGTTGCACATCTCTTGCTGCGGCACTTGGATTGATGCTGTGTTGAACAAACGGACATGGTACTAGTGTGTGTCCCAAGGTTAGTCCTTCCTTATACCGAGGAGGGGCACTAGTGTGTGTCGAACAAAGCAGCTTGCAAACGCACGGTCCTACTAGACCTGTTTGGAACTTAAACCTTCCATTTCATAATATAGTAGAGTGCATTTTAGAGAACATGCTAAGGAGGGGTAGCACGGGGGGATTGCTTCCAGTTTAGCCCCTAATTACTCGCACAATTTACTTTGTTAATGCACTTTCGCGCGACACCCGGACTCCTTGAAACAACCGAGACCAGTAAATCTCGTTTTCTCTCCAACATGCATGCGCCGCACGCTAGACAAGACCCAATCCATGCACATGCGCCCGCAAAATCCCTCTCTTGCCAACATGATATGGTTAGGCTGCATGCACTGGTATGATGAACAGTAATTAGTAATTACTACGGCAAAAGGGTAGAAGTACTTAAGGAATAGGAAGTACACATTCTAATATGGAATTTTGGATGAAAAAAACTAACACACACTGGTTTGGAATGGAGGGAGTAATGCATTTGCTTGGATAAATACAGTAGTGTGACTGCGAAATTTGAATGCAGGCAACGAAATCATATGAGAATACTACAGAGCAGATGCACATCTCTTGCAACGACAGATGTGTTAAGCAACCGGACAGAGTACTAGTGCATGTCTTGCACTAATTTTTCCTTCTTTGATATGTAATGATGTGTTCAACAAACTGATTTTGTTTGTTGATTTTTGCACAAAGGTATCAGTGGAATAACTTGAACAACTCAGAGCAGAAAGCTGTGAAGGCCATGAAATTAGTAAAATTCACCTTAATTTGTGGGTGCAGCGCCGATCAATGTCCGTACTGTGAGTCGACCCATCAGATAATCCCTCTTCTTTACCATATCCGCCACAAAGCACTCAACCAAAGAGATGATGAATGCTAGGTTTGTTCCCTTGATGTACATCAATCTATAACATGCTAAGCAAGCCAAGAAATTGTGCATGTGAAACATCGGATCCAGTTCCTCGCCTATAGCACATAAACAGGGTAATAATCATTAAATTTGGTACACTCGATTAGTTTGATCAGAAACTAGTACAAATGTCAGAAAGTAGTACAAATAAATAATTACCATCAAAATCGGCCTCGAGGGTTGTCAACAGATGTTCATAAGCTTGGAAGGCTATAGATGGGTTGTTGTCAATAATCTGGGATACCCTTGGAAAGCATATATCAAGATAATGCTTCGCCTCCAAAATGTTGCCTGAATACAGAACATCTTCCATTAGGATATAAGCATATGACACATCCTAGGGCACGTTTCTCGGAGTCTAAACAATTTGCTAGCCATGCCAGGAGCTCTTTGCAACCAAATATTTGAAGTACAATTAGCAGTCGGAATTAGAGAGAAATGTAGAAAAAATAAACCAAACCAACTTCATTTTCAATCAAACAGCACCTGTAAAGACTAAACAGTACCAATCAAACTTGCTGGCTACAAGTAGAAGGACAATTTGAAAGATCTTTCTAAACCTGAGCAATGATCTCCACTAGAAGGATTTACTAATGCACTAGAGGGATCTGCAGGACAAACAAACGGGCAGCATTATGCTCTACGCTAGCAATCATTGTACTGCCACTATCAGGAACTACCATAGCTATGCCAACAATAAATATAGATTGAAATCTGCAATGTAGATAAACTTTGATGCACACATCTGAATCATATTATTAATCCACCAGCACACTTGAATTAATTATAAGTTTATTGTAAGCAATCTAATGAACTGCAAGTTTATTGTAAGCATGCTAATGTCTTGACTTAATGGACTGAGCACTTATTATAAGCAAGAAACTGCATTAAGTATTAACACTGATATAACATCAAAACGATCAATGGATAACCAAAAAATTGACAGAATCGCGATGAGCATGTAGATATCCACTTGTTGGCTGACACCTGGAACAAAAGGGCCGGCTAACACCGAGACACTAAGCACCCCTTTCAAAGTAATAAAGTAGGCATTAAACCAAATACAAGTCTTGTGATGGCATCACCCTCAGATTAATTATTATAGGAAATATGTAAACCACAAGAGACCAAAACGTAAACTGACATGGCATCGCATCATCTCAACATTAGGAGGTAAGTATCCAGGAAACACACTAATCCACAAAATCATTTAGATCCAAGTGACATCAAGATCGTGAGTGCATACCTTCCCGCAGGTAGAGGAACACCATCCGCCATGCGTGCTCCCTAAGACTTGTCAGGGCCGTCCCAAGATCTGCAACAGAAGTCTGAAACTGCGCCTGGAGACGAAGCGTCAACGCCTCCTCCACATGAACGCTCACCCTGTCCAGCAAGTCAGCCTGCTCCACGATGCTGCGGTAGGAGTCGTACTTGGCCAGCAGGACTTCGCGGTTGGTGATGACCACCTCGCGGTGATGCGAGGTCGCGGGCCCCTCCTCCTCCCGCAGGGCCCGGTAGATGGCCGCCGCGTCCTCTAGGGTCATGTACGGCATGAGGTGACCTCGAACACGGGCAAATGCCTCCTCTGGCCGCATCACATCCGGGGTCAGCGGGTCTCGGACGCGAAGGAAATCCGCGTGGCAGCCGAGGCGCGCGAAACGGCGCAGGATGACGCCGTCGGCGGCGTGCCGGAGACGCGGCGGGAGACCCCGCAGCAAAACCTCAACGGGCACCCCCAGCTCCTCCGCGATGCCCTCCATGGTGATCGCGCGGGAGCTTGGGGGCGGCGAAAGGGGAGGGTGAGGGCGGTGAAGGGGGGATTGGGGCGGCGAGAGGGGAGAGTGGTGAGGGCGGTGAAGGGGGAGGATGGGGGCGGCGGGAGAACTCCACGATTTGGGAATCGCGGCGACGAAGGCTCCTGGGGATTTTGGCCAGAAAGGGGCAGGCACGCGGCGGCGAGTACGGCGAGAAAAGCAGTTCGGTTCGGGATGGCAAATTTTTTTCAGGGATCGGGATGGCATTCAGATTGGCAACTACTACGCGCCGGTCGGCCGGCCCAAATTTGGACCGGTCGCACCGTGCACGTTGGATGCGTTGCGTCGTAGCCGTCAGATCAGGCACTGCTTCGCTCTCAAACGCCCTCTTTTCTGTCTTTGCCCTCAAATCACACGGACGTGAGGCGGGACGAGAACGAGACAACTGGCGCTCGTCGGATCGCAGCTGCTCGCCACCGTTCGCCAGATCGCCGCCCTCGCTCCCAACAAGTTGGGCAGTTCGTCGGTGCTCGTTGCAGCACACCACGACGAGGTTCCAGCAAAAACAAATCAAGGTTGCAGCACGTTGGAAAAAAAGCTTTGGTTGTCGTAGCTCTGGAATCACTGGTTCCAGCAAAAATGGTGGCTGGTTGAAGCAAAATTTCTCGTCGGTCGCATCAAAAGAAAACACTTCCATATTCGCACTTCTCGAAAATCGGTGCTTCCAGCAAAAAAATGGTTGTTGGAGTTAGCGGATGCTGGTTCCAACTGGTTTCAACATTTTCCTGCCACGATTCCTTGCATTCTAGTCAGCCGGTTCCAGCTCGTGGTCACCGTATTTGCAACATCACGCTGGCCCGCCTTCTAGAACGTGATCATCACCATCGCAGCAAAAAACATTGCTGGTTCCAGCCTGCGGTCACCATGGTCGCAGCAAAAAATGTTGCTAGTTCCAGCAAGCACGTCTCCGCTGGGGTTACAGACTAAACTCGCGCAGTCGATGCGTTCACCAGCCGCGGGAGGAGGGACAGAGGTGGAGAGGGGATGAGGGGCAGGAGAGGGAAGAGAGGAAGAAGGAAAGAGAGGGAGGAGGGAATCAAACATGCATCATGCGGCGTCGCCGGCCGACTCCCTAGGCTGATGTCCCCATGAAGAAAAAGGAAAAAAGCAACAACAGGAAGAGATAAGGATAACGGTCTGTTGGTGCTATAATTTGCCTCCTTGTATTTTGGAGATTGATGTCAGAAACAGTGAGGGACTAATGTGTTTGCTAGTGCACACAGAGTGACAAGTCCTTGAAGTCATATGGAGTTTGATAAAAACTCTAAAGATAATATCTCGCGAGGTAGTGAAGATTATCACCGAAAATTATGCTAGTCGAAAGTGACCCCCCAAAATTGTTGGCGTGAAGCAATTGGTTCGGTGCTTGTCCAAAGAAATTGACCGCAGCCGAGGAACTTGAAGACGAAGCGAAGACGTAGTATTTGTTTTGTAGCCCATCTTTCTCTTTCTTGAGTCATAGTACTATTAAGAGGGTATAGTGTTCAAAGCTTACGGTTCTCTGATGCTAGTCCCAAATCCTATGTGAGATGAGAGAAATCTCTTTGTGCTCTGAATAAATACTTGCTAGCAAGAGACCACTACAAAATTTGCTCTATCCGGTGACAAAAATCCTAGTGACAAAACATGAAACGTCGCAAAAATCATTTTTCATGACAGTCCACCGTCACGAGGTGTCCCCCCTCCCCCCGGGGGCAGCCCCCTCGGCAACTTTGGTGACGTTCCGGGCTGATTTTTTGCGATGTATTGGGCCCTCATTAGGCATGTCTATTTTGTGCGACGAGTCTTAGTGTCACAGTTCATGTTGGTGGGTCATTTTTTTGTAAATGTAAATATAAAAATAACAAGTAATTGTTTTTTAGCTGACTCATTTAGTGGGAACACATCACATAATAGCGGGAACTTAGAATTGGGATCGTCGGTTTAGGGCCCTCTGCTCATACCACGCCCCCGGCGATTCGAGAGGCCGACATGGTGAGGTGAACACGACTACGACGCTACAACAAGGTGAACGCGGCTGCGAGGGTACGTCGAGGCCATGCGTCACAGTTGAAGGGCGAAGTCATGCGCGACTGCGGCAGCATGAAACAGGGGCGATTTTAGGTGAGATATGTTTACTAAAAAACATCATAGCAAATATCAGGTGTGTTCTATTTACCTCTCATGTTTTACACATAATGGATCATAGTTGGATTGCTGTAACGGTGTTGATGCCACCATACATGGCTGGCGTGAATAAGTTTATGGAATTCGCGCTTGCTCACTGTTGGGGAACGTAGTAATTTCAAAAAAATTCCTACGCACACGCAAGATCATGGTGATGCATAGCAATGAGAGGGGAGAGTGTTGTCTACGTACCCTCGTAGACCGAAAGCGGAAGCGTTAGCACAACGCGGTTGATGTAGTCGTACGTCTTCACGATCCGACCGATCAAGTACCGAACGCACGACACCTCCGAGTTCAGCACACGTTCAGCCCGATGACGTCCCTCGAACTCCGATCCAGCCGAGTGTTGAGGGAGAGTTTCGTCAGCACGACGGCGTGGTGACGATGATGATGTTCTACCGACGCAGGGCTTCGCCTAAGCACCGCTACAGTATTATCGAGGTGGACTATGGTGGAGGGGGGCACCACACACGGCTAAAAGATCAAACGATCAATTGTTGTGTCTTTGGGGTGCCCCCTGCCCCCGTATATAAAGGAGCAAGGGGGATGTGACGCCCCCGATTTGACCGTACACTAATCATGCACGCAAATGTGTACGATCAAGATCAGGGACTCACGGGAAGATATCACAACACAACTCTAAAACATAAATAAGTCATACAAGCATTACAATACAAGCCAGGGGCCTCGAGGGCTCGAATACAAGTGCTCGATCATAGACGAGTCAACGGAAGCAGCAAATATCTGAGTACAGACATAAGTTAAACAAGTTTGCCTTAAGAAGGCTAGCACAAAAGTAGCAACGATCGAAAAGGCAAGGCCTCCTGCCTGGGACCTCTTAACTACTCCTCGAAGCCGAACTCCATGTAGCATCATCCTCGGGATCTCTAGCTCCTGGACTCCAGCATCTGGTTGCGACAATCAGGTATAGAAAGGGGGAAAGAGGGAGAAAAGCAACCGTGAGTACTCATCCAAAGTACTTGCAAGCAAGGAGCTACACTACATATGCATGGGTATATGTGAAAAGGGCCATATCAGTGGACTGAACTGCAGAATGCCAGAATAAGAGGGGGGTAGCTAGTCCTGTCGAAGACTACGCTTCTGGCCATCTCCATCTTGCAGCATGTAGAAGAGAGTAGATTGAAGTCCTCCAAGTAGCATCGCATAGCATAATCCTACCCGGCGATCCCCTCCTCGTCGCCCTGTTAGAGAGGGATCACCGGGTTGTATCTGGCACTTGGAAGGGTGTATTTTATTCAGTATCCAGTTCTAGTTGTCATAGGGTCAAGGTACAACTCCGGGTCGTCCTTTTACCGAGGGACACGGCTATTCGAATAGATAAACTTCCCTGCAGGGGTGCACCACATAACCCAACACGCTCGATCCCATTTGGCCGGACACACTTTTCTGGGTCATGCCCGGCCTCGTAAGATCAACACGTCGCAGCCCCACCTAGGCTCAACAGAGAGGTCAGCACGCCGGTCTAACCCTATGCGCGCAGGGGTCTGGGCCCATCGCCCTATGCACACCTGCACGTTGCGTACGCGGCCGGAAGCAGACCTAGCCCCCTTAATACAAGCGCGAGCTTACGGTCCAATGCGGCGCGCGCCACTCAGTCGCTGACGTCAAAACAGCTTCGGCTGATACCACGACGTTGGGATACCCATAACTACTCCCGCGTAGATGGTTAGTGCGTATAGACCAAATGGCCAGACTCAGACCAAATACCAAGATCTCGTTAAGCGTGTTAAGTATCTGCGAACGCCGACCAGGGCCAGGCCCACCTCTCTCCTAGGTGGTCTCAACCTGCCCTGTCGCTTCGCCTCAAGGCAACAGTCGGGGGCCGTCAGGAACCCAGGCCCACCTCTACCGGGGTGGAGCCACCTGTCCTTTCAGCCCCCTCATCAGAATCACTTGCGGGTACTCAACGAGCCGACCCGACTTTAGTCACCACATGTGACATGTATATAAAGTATATAGTATATCCCCGTGATCACCTCCCGAAGTGATCACGGCCCAGTAGTATAGCATGGCAGACGGACAAGAGTGTAGGGCCACTGATGGAACACTAGCATCCTATACTAAGCAGTACGATAGCAGGTAAGGATAACAACTGTAGCAACAATGATAGGCTATGCATCAGGATAGGATTAACGGAAAGCAGTAACATGCTACACTACTCTAATGCAAGCAGTATAGAGAAGAATAGGCGATATCTGGTGATCAAGGGGGGGGCTTGCCTGGTTGCTCAGACGAGAAGGAGGGGTCGTCGGTGACGTAGTCGATCACAGGGGCATCAGCATCGTTACGGGGTCTACCGAAGAGAAGAGGGGGGAGAAATAGTAAATACATAGCAATCAAGTGCATGATAGGACAACAGGCAGAGCTAGACGTGTCCTAACGCGGTGCTACACGATACCGGTGAAGGGGGGAAGTCAACCGGGGATGTTTTCCCGGTTCCGGACCTGTGTCAGACAGATGACAGGAGGGGGAAAGTTCCATGTTCAGATAGTTAGAAGCATCTGACAGGTAAACGGAGCACGTGTTCAGATTCGTTGGATTTTTCTAAGCAACTTTCATGTAGAAAACATTTTCATCCGAGCTACGGTTTATTTTATATAAATTTTTAAAGTTTTTAAATCATTTTCTAAATTCTTTGGATTTAATATTATTTCAAGATAAAAGAATAAAATGCTATGGGTACACAGAGAGTGTACCCATAGAGGTGCACATGTGGCTGACAGCGGGCCCAGTTGACTCAGTCAACAGTCCAGTCAACAGTCAACTGGGTCAACGTTGACTGGTCAAACTGGCTGGTAGGACCCAACTGTCATAGAGACAGTGTAATATAACAGTTTAATTAATTTTAACAGATTAGGTGGGGGGCCACATGTCATTGACAGTAGTTTTAACTAGTAGTTTATTTTAACAGAGGGTTAATTAAGTGGTGGGGTAGGCCTAAGTTAATTAACTGGCCGGCTGGCCCCACATGTCATAGGGCCAGCCCGACTTCTCTGGCAGGGCACGCACGGGCACAAGGCGCCGGTGGCCACAGCGCCTGGCCAGGGCCGGCTAGGGCGTGCGCTGGGGAGGAGGGGGGCTGTGGGGCTGCGGGCGGCACCACTGGCTCGTGCTAGGGGTGGTCGGCGCAGCGGCTACGGCGACTTCCGACGGAAGCTACGACGGGGTACGGCAACAACGGGGGAGGGGCGAGGTCAGGCCGAAGCAACAGGGCTGTCGCAGAACGACGACGATAGCGAGCAGGGTCGCGGCTCAGGCGCGGCGCGGGCGCAACCACACATGGTGGCGGGTAACCACGGCGAGGCCGCGCACGAGCACGGGGCAACGCTACTAGGGCGGAGCAGGGTCGGAGCGCGGACGGCGACCTACGGCGGGAGGCGGAGGGGGATTGGGCAAGGGGCTCACAAGGGAGGTCGTGTGCGAGCTCGAGGGGGCCGGGGAGGCGTCGGAGCAGCAGGTCAACGCGGTCGTCATGGCGTTGGCCGACACGGAGGAGCGGCGACGATCCGGCGATGGAGGGGGGCACCGTGGCCTTGCGCTGGTGGGGTGGACGACGACCATGGGGCGCGACGAGGTCCGAAGGCGCCGGCGATGGAGAGGCAGGGCGGGATGGCTGGTTCGGGGCTGGGCGCAGCCGTCGGGTCAGGGGGGGAACGAGCTCCCCGATCCAGATCGGGTCAGGGGAGAAAGAGGAGCGAGGGGGGGAGACTGGGGATCGGGCCTAGGGTTTCGGTGCCAGGGGAGTTAGTAGTTGGGGGGGGGGGGGGTTGGGCCGGCCTGGTTCGGGAGGCCAGCTGGGCCGGTCGCCTGCTGGGCCTAAGCCCAGTGGGGGGGGGGAGGGTTTGCTTTCTCTTTTTTTGGCTTTGTTTTTTGTTTTCTATTTTCTTTATCTATTTTATTCTTTTAATTTCTTTTTTATAAAATATAAATACAACTCCTAAATTAATGTTATAATTTATTCTACTGCCGCAAAAAGTTTGACACCTAATTAAAATAGTTTGCATTATTATTATTTTTAAAAGGCATTTAATTAATTGTCATAGCTGCTGTTTTAATTACTTTAGAGCCTTTAAACATTTTATAAAAGTGTGGTTTCTCCACAATAATTACCTATGCATTATTTGGCAACACCCCAACATTTTAGTTTTAATATTTGAAAATCTTTACCGTTTGACTTTATTTTAAGTTTGAATTTCGAATCGATTTTGAACTAACACGAGATTAACAACAGTAACCGTGGTGATGTGGCATCATTAACGTGGGATTACTGTAGCCTAATTATCCGGGCGTCACAATTCTCCTCCACTACAAGAAATCTCGTCCCGAGATTTAAGAGAGAAGTAAAGGGGGAAGGTTCGGGTTACGAAATTCTACGGAGTGTTTCATGGTCTTGGTTGCTCTTCTCGAAGCGGTTGATCCATTACGTTGATGTCTTCATTTTCCTGCTTCAGGTCATCATGATGAAGCTGGCATCCTTCCTTCGGGAACTCCATCGTACTTACGAAGGACAAGGGGTAACTTTGGATAATAGGCCTCTGAACGGTTGACTATCTGGTTGATAACATCGGGAAAGGTGGCGGAAAGTAACTCTCGAATGGAAATTTAAGACAATATCGAGAGTAAAGTAAGGAGGTATCGTGGGGAAGTTTCGAGCGGGCAGGCAATCGTTTGATGCCTGAAGGATTCTGAGCAACGGGAATAAGTATTATGTCTGATGCCAGTATAGATCAGTAAGACGGTGGTCCGTGAATTACATACGAGGCCACGCGCGATGAATAAATTTGGGAACAGGGGGTGCACAGGAGAGTCAGGTTTCGATCCTGTGGAACTGTGGGTTATGGGCCCACCATGTGGGTTAAAAGTAGGAAGGGCGGTGACATCTTGCTCGATCATGATAGCAAGGCATGTCAGAGGGTAGCCTGTCAGTTATATGTCAGCAACATCGTCGGTACCAAGGGCGAGGGACGAAGAGAAACATTTTCCTGCTCGTTGAAACGAGGCGGACCATTAGGCAAAGTTCTCGTCCATCGGTGGTTACCGAAATGTCACCAACAATAATAATAGGGTCTTACTGACAGAGTTGTACACCGAGGTGTTTACATAAGCAGGAGAATATTACTGCTTAGATCATATAGTTCACCAGAAAGGTTAAACCAAACAATGGAAAGGAAAATATGATTATCAGATTAAATAGAAGAATGGAAAGGAAAATGTGTTTAAACACACATTTCAAGGTTATATCCTTCCCAAGGACAATCTGAGCATGATATTCATGACAGGATATAATGTAGAAAACTCTTTAGGTAGGGGAGAGAAATTTCATGACATTACCCATACAACGGTGTTTGGATAATTGAGCAGGAACATTTAGCATTGGGCTTCAAATGTTCCTGTTGAAAATCGGAGTACCATAGACATGCTTCGAGATAGCATTGACATGGTCAACAGGTGAAGATCGGACTTTGGAAACAAAAAGGATCCATCAGGAACAACTTATAGAATAAGTCTTACAATTTCCTCATGGAAGAACAGCTAACCTTGCTAAAAGGGAAAACTTATAACAATAGGTCCTCCCGCCAGGTGTGCTGGGTATCATCACCTTACCGGGTCATAAATAGGCCAATGTTATAACTCTTGGAAATATGTTCCAACCATCATATCTGACCGAGATTCAGATCTGATTGGTGTCAGGATACCTCAGGCTCAGGATGTCTGAGAAGAAAAGTGCAACACAAATTGATGGGATGACATTGTAAGATTCTCGGGAAATGAACTATGAAAGCGAGTCCCAAACAAGGGTTCATCATTTCATCAAGGAGAGGTGAGGAGGTGACTGATTGACTCAGCGACAATCCATTGAGATTTCCAAAAGATGGATTTCCACCACTATGTGAACAAGGAGATAACATTAGCTAGATCGAATGACTTAATGATGTATGCTCGAGGAAAACATACACAGTTAAACATTGGTTGAAATGTGCACCCGAAATATGGGCTAGGTAGCACAATCAATGTTCGAATGGTGATTCATTAAGCCATAGACGTAGAATGAAACTATAGACCAATAACTTCAAAGCAATAGGGTTGCTAGAAGTTTAGAATTTACACGTCACAGACCATTTGTCGGTATTTCGTTTAGAAACAACACGGGGACCAAGAAAGAATGGTGATGGTGAGAAGTATCACTGTACCAAGAATTCTTAAGAGGTGGAGTAATGCTCACGACATTCTTGACATCGAAGATGGTAATACTCCACGGTAGAACATAACATAGGTTGGATAGCAGGGAAATCAAGATACAACACAAAATATGAACAAGTTTGTGTTGAGGGGAGGCAAGAATGTTGTCGATGATAACACAATTCATCGAGGGGCAAGGATGGTATTTCTCATCCTGAATTTCGACACACAACTTGGAAGAAATCAAATTGTTGACAATGATCACGACAAATTTGTCGAGAGGTTTTCAAGAAGATGTAATTGATCGACGATGACATCAAGTCAAAGGAATGATGAAAGCGAAAGGTTATTGGAACCACGGTTAGGACACAAACTCGAAATCAAGTTTGCAGTTCAAGGAGAAGTGATATGACGAGGAAGATCGACGCAAGATTAGCTCACTGTCGAAATTTGTGTGCTGGGAAGGTCCAGGTAGCATAGTTAAATTCGGCACGATAATGACATGGCCGAGCAGGCTAGGAATGACTTGAAGGATTATTAAACTCGTAAGCAACAATAATTACTTAGAGTTATTGAATCGGAGTGCGGAATCGATTCACTTGTCGGTGTTCTCGAGTGACTAATAACTCAGAGCCCGTGGAAAATTGGAATCAGTGAGAATGTAGCACTTGATGAAGAACTCATAAGAAGTTATGCGGTTCCATGATAATCTCGAGATACCAGGGGGTAATACTCGACGACAGATCAAGGTAGAGGTTGGACTAGGGTATTGCTCTGCAGAAGACAAGTGCCTAACTTGTACGAGAAATGGTGTTCAAAGGAGAACATGGTCGGAACCACGATTGCAAAGGGCCAGATCCCAGATATAAGATGAACTTATACCAAGGAAATAATTAATTTAAGAAAAGATTTAATGATAAGATCTACATCGTGTCCATGGGCATGAACGCAAAGTTCAAGGTCGACTCCCACTTCTTAAATGCATAACCTTTCATTCCCTTCTCGCGTTTGATGAAGTTGTAGTGTTGAAAATTTTTATCTGGCAAAATACCAGAAGAGTATGACTCATGAAAACTTTCGAGTTCACACATATTATGAAAGGCATAGGTTCAACCCATCAAGGCATCTTAGGAGCATATACCACAAATTTCGGAGTAAATATTACAAGCTCGAAAGAAGAGCATTGTTCAAAAACAGATGATACAATTTACCAATGCATTATATACCCATGGAAAGGCTCACAAGGTTATTCAATATGAAGGACACTGTCGGATAAAATCCAACAAAGGAACCGATGGTCCACAAGGGATCTTATGTGAGCATCGGTACTCAACCAGAGGAAGAAGAAAGCAAGGAGATCTGATTATAGAAACAACTGACTAACTCAAAGTTCGAATGCAAAAGAATTATGATTTCCAAATCAGGGGGTCAGAAGCAACGCTCTGATCAAGGAAGGATAAGTGAGTAGGCTTCGGGGTACAATCGATGGCAATTTGATAGGTCGAGATCCAGCTCATGTTAAAAACGACGTTTGAGCCAGAAGGAAGAATTCTAGGATCTGATTGAGGATTGTGAGCATTCGCAATATTTTGAATCAACAGACTCAAAATGATAATGACAAGGAATGACTATAAGATTACGAGACTTATGGGATTATCCATAATGCAAGCAAGCAAGAATTTCAAGAGCAATAGGCTGCTCAGGATTTTTGGTAGATCGAATGGTATTTTGAACACTTTTGTGAAATACTTGAATCAACTGGGGATGAGCGGATACTCGATAAGGGCGAGAAATTATCCGTAGGGGTACTCAGGTGACAAAGAACAGCAAGGCAGTAAGCTCAAGGATTCTCGGAACAACAGAGATAACTTCGGGGTATCTTGTAATAACAAGATCAACTGGGAAACATTGTAAGAATGGCGAGTATACGCGGTTACCCATAGGAGTTTATCGATGAAAGGGAATTGCAAAAGCGATGAACACAAGTTCTCGGGTTATCAGCGGAGAGTATCTTCAGGGTCTTCACGTGCAGCAGACGATCATCACTAATAAGGGGCTCTCCGGGTGAAAGTGATAACGAGATCCTAATATTAGATTTAGTAAAATTCACTTAACCCGAATAGAAGAGAGATCAGAGTCCCAGAGTATAGACAAGGAGTAAAAGATCCTAATACCACCCAATGACGACGTGGGCCCGTAAGACACACAGCCATGTTAGTAAAAGTTTTGTAATGTCTAGACTCGACTTCGGCCAAGGAGTGTGGAAAGGGGGATTCCTACAGGCAGTCGGCTCTGATACCAACTTGTGACGCCCCCGATTTGACCGTACACTAATCATGCACGCAAATGTGTACGATCAAGATCAGGGACTCACGGGAAGATATCACAACACAACTCTAAAACATAAATAAGTCATACAAGCATTACAATACAAGCCAGGGGCCTCGAGGGCTCGAATACAAGTGCTCGATCATAGACGAGTCAGCGGAAGCAGCAATATCTGAGTACAGACATAAGTTAAACAAGTTTGCCTTAAGAAGGCTAGCACAAAAGTAGCAACGATCGAAAAGGCAAGGCCTCCTGCCTGGGACCTCTTAACTACTCCTCGAAACCGAACTCCATGTAGCATCATCCTCGGGATCTCTAGCTCCTGGACTCCAGCATCTGGTTGCGACAATCAGGTATAGAAAGGGGGAAAGAGGGAGAAAAGCAACCGTGAGTACTCATCCAAAGTACTCGCAAGCAAGGAGCTACACTACATATGCATGGGTATATGTGAAAAGGGCCATATCAGTGGACTGAACTGCAGAATGCCAGAATAAGAGGGGGGTAGCTAGTCCTGTCGAAGACTACGCTTCTGGCCATCTCCATCTTGCAGCATGTAGAAGAGAGTAGATTGAAGTCCTCCAAGTAGCATCGCATAGCATAATCCTACCCGGCGATCCCCTCCTCGTCGCCCTGTTAGAGAGGGATCACCGGGTTGTATCTGGCACTTGGAAGGGTGTATTTTATTCAGTATCCAGTTCTAGTTGTCATAGGGTCAAGGTACAACTCCGGGTCGTCCTTTTACCGAGGGACACGGCTATTCGAATAGATAAACTTCCCTGCAGGGGTGCACCACATAACCCAACACGCTCGATCCCATTTGGCCGGACACACTTTTCTGGGTCATGCCCGGCCTCGTAAGATCAACACGTCGCAGCCCCACCTAGGCTCAACAGAGAGGTCAGCACGCCGGTCTAACCCTATGCGCGCAGGGGTCTGGGCCCATCGCCCTATGCACACCTGCACGTTGCGTACGCGGCCGGAAGCAGACCTAGCCCCCTTAATACAAGCGCGAGCTTACGGTCCAATGCGGCGCGCGCCACTCAGTCGCTGACGTCAAAAGAGCTTCGGCTGATACCACGACGTCGGGATACCCATAACTACTCCCGCGTAGATGGTTAGTGCGTATAGACCAAATGGCCAGACTCAGACCAAATACCAAGATCTCGTTAAGCGTGTTAAGTATCTGCGAACGCCGACCAGGGCCAGGCCCACCTCTCTCCTAGGTGGTCTCAACCTGCCCTGTCGCTTCGCCTCAAGGCAACAGTCGGGGGCCGTCAGGAACCCAGGCCCACCTCTACCGGGGTGGAGCCACCTGTCCTTTCAGCCCCCTCATCAGAATCACTTGCGGGTACTCAACGAGCCGACCCGACTTTAGTCACCACATGTGACATGTATATAAAGTATATAGTATATACCCGTGATCACCTCCCGAAGTGATCACGGCCCAGTAGTATAGCATGGCAGACGGACAAGAGTGTAGGGCCACTGATGGAACACTAGCATCCTATACTAAGCAGTACGATAGCAGGTAAGGATAACAACTGTAGCAACAATGATAGGCTATGCATCAGGATAGGATTAACGGAAAGCAGTAACATGCTACACTACTCTAATGCAAGCAGTATAGAGAAGAATAGGCGATATCTGGTGATCAAGGGGGGGGGCTTGCCTGGTTGCTCAGACGAGAAGGAGGGGTCGTCGGTGACGTAGTCGATCACAGGGGCATCAGCATCGTTACGGGGTCTACCGAAGAGAAGAGGGGGGAGAAACAGTAAATACATAGCAAGCAAGTGCATGATAGGACAACAGGCAGAGCTAGACGTGTCCTAACGCGGTGCTACACGATACCGGTGAAGGGGGGAAGTCAACCGGGGATGTTTTCCCGGTTCCGGACCTGTGTCAGACAGATGACAGGAGGGGGAAAGTTCCATGTTCAGATAGTTAGAAGCATCTGACAGGTAAACGGAGCACGTGTTCAGATTCGTTGGAATTTTCTAAGCAACTTTCATGTAGAAAACATTTTCATCCGAGCTACGGTTTATTTTATATAAATTTTTAAAGTTTTTAAATCATTTTCTAAATTCTTTGGATTTAATATTATTTCAAGATAAAAGAATAAAATGCTATGGGTACACAGAGAGTGTACCCATAGAGGTGCACATGTGGCTGAGAGCGGGCCTAGTTGACTCAGTCAACAGTCCAGTCAACAGTCAACTGGGTCAACGTTGACTGGTCAAACTGGCTGGTAGGACCCAACTGTCATAGAGACAGTGTAATATAACAGTTTAATTAATTTTAACAGATTAGGTGGGGGGGCCACATGTCATTGACAGTAGTTTTAACTAGTAGTTTATTTTAATAGAGGGTTAATTAAGTGGTGGGGTAGGCCTAAGTTAATTAACTGGCCGGCTGGCCCCACATGTCATAGGGCCAGCCCGACTTCTCTGGCAGGGCACGCACGGGCACAAGGCGCCGGTGGCCACAGCGCCTGGCCAGGGCCGGCCAGGGCGTGCGCTGGGGAGGAGGGGGGGCTGTGGGGCTGCGGGCGGCACCACTGGCTCGTGCTAGGGGTGGTCGGCGCAGCGGCTACGGCGACTTCCGACGGAAGCTACGACGGGGTACGGCAACAACGGGGGAGGGGTGAGGTCAGGCCGAAGCAACAGGGCTGTCGCAGAACGACGACGGTAGCGAGCAGGGTCGCGGCTCAGGCGCGGCGCGGGCGCAACCACACATGGTGGCGGGTAACCACGGCGAGGCCGCGCACGAGCACGGGGCAACGCTACTAGGGCGGAGCAGGGTCGGAGCGCGGACGGCGACCTACGGCGGGAGGCGGAGGGGGATTGGGCAAGGGGCTCACAGGGGAGGTCGTGTGCGAGCTCGAGGGGGCCGGGGAGGCGTCGGAGCAGCAGGTCAACGCGGTCGTCATGGCGTTGGCCGACACGGAGGAGCGGCGACGATCCGGCGATGGAGGGGGGCACCGTGGCCTTGCGCTGGTGGGGTGGACGACGACCATGGGGCGCGACGAGGTCCGAAGGCGCCGGCGATGGAGAGGCAGGGCGGGATGGCTGGTTCGGGGCTGGGCGCAGCCGTCGGGTCAGGGGGGGAACGAGCTCCCCGATCCAGATCGGGTCAGGGGAGAAAGAGGAGCGAGGGGGGGAGACTGGGGATCGGGCCTAGGGTTTCAGTGCCAGGGGAGTTAGTAGTTGGGGGGGGGGGGGGTTGGGCCGGCCTGGTTCGGGAGGCCAGCTGGGCCGGTCGCCTGCTGGGCCTAAGCCCAGTGGGGGGGGGAGGGTTTGCTTTCTCTTTTTTTGGCTTTGTTTTCTGTTTTCTATTTTCTTTATCTATTTTATTCTTTTTAATTTCTTTTTTATAAAATATAAATACAACTCCTAAATTAATGTTATAATTTATTCTACTGCCCCAAAAAGTTTGACACCTAATTAAAATAGTTTGCATTATTATTATTTTTAAAAGGCATTTAATTAATTGTCATAGCTGCTGTTTTAATTACTTTAGAGCCTTTAAACATTTTATAAAAGTGTGGTTTCTCCACAATAATTACCTATGCATTATTTGGCAACACCCCAACATTTTAGTTTTAATATTTGAAAATCTTTACCGTTTGACTTTATTTTAAGTTTGAATTTCGAATCGATTTTGAACTAACACGAGATTAACAACAGTAACCGTGGTGATGTGGCATCATTAACGTGGGATTACTGTAGCCTAATTATCCGGGCGTCACAATTCTCCTCCACTACAAGAAATCTCGTCCCGAGATTTAAGAGAGAAGTAAAGGGGGAAGGTTCGGGTTACGAAATTCTACGGAGTGTTTCATGGTCTTGGTTGCTCTTCTCGAAGCGGTTGATCCATTACGTTGATGTCTTCATTTTCCTGCTTCAGGTCATCATGATGAAGCTGGCATCCTTCCTTCGGGAACTCCATCGTACTTACGAAGGACAAGGGGTAACTTTGGAATAATAGGCCTCTGAACGGTTGACTATCTGGTTGATAACATCGGGAAAGGTGGCGGAAAGTAACTCTCGAATGGAAATTTAAGACAATATCGAGAGTAAAGTAAGGAGGTATCGTGGGGAAGTTTCGAGCGGGCAGGCAATCGTTTGATGCCTGAAGGATTCTGAGCAACGGGAATAAGTATTATGTCTGATGCCAGTATAGATCAGTAAGACGGTGGTCCGTGAATTACATACGAGGCCACGCGCGATGAATAAATTTGGGAACAGGGGGTGCACAGGAGAGTCAGGTTTCGATCCTGTGGAACTGTGGGTTATGGGCCCACCATGTGGGTTAAAAGTAGGAAGGGCGGTGACATCTTGCTCGATCATGATAGCAAGGCATGTCAGAGGGTAGCCTGTCAGTTATATGTCAGCAACATCGTCGGTACCAAGGGCGAGGGACGAAGAGAAACATTTTCCTGCTCGTTGAAACGAGGCGGACCATTAGGCAAAGTTCTCGTCCATCGGTGGTTACCGAAATGTCACCAACAATAATAATAGGGTCTTACTGACAGAGTTGTACACCGAGGTGTTTACATAAGCAGGAGAATATTACTGCTTAGATCATATAGTTCACCAGAAAGGTTAAACCAAACAATGGAAAGGAAAATATGATTATCAGATTAAATAGAAGAATGGAAAGGAAAATGTGTTTAAACACACATTTCAAGGTTATATCCTTCCCAAGGACAATCTGAGCATGATATTCATGACAGGATATAATGTAGAAAACTCTTTAGGTAGGGGAGAGAAATTTCATGACATTACCCATACAACGGTGTTTGGATAATTGAGCAGGAACATTTAGCATTGGGCTTCAAATGTTCCTGTTGAAAATCGGAGTACCATAGACATGCTTCGAGATAGCATTGACATGGTCAACAGGTGAAGATCGGACTTTGGAAACAAAAAGGATCCATCAGGAACAACTTATAGAATAAGTCTTACAATTTCCTCATGGAAGAACAGCTAACCTTGCTAAAAGGGAAAACTTATAACAATAGGTCCTCCCGCCAGGTGTGCTGGGTATCATCACCTTACCGGGTCATAAATAGGCCAATGTTATAACTCTTGGAAATATGTTCCAACCATCATATCTGACCGAGATTCAGATCTGATTGGTGTCAGGATACCTCAGGCTCAGGATGTCTGAGAAGAAAAGTGCAACACAAATTGATGGGATGACATTGTAAGATTCTCGGGAAATGAACTATGAAAGCGAGTCCCGAACAAGGGTTCATCATTTCATCAAGGAGAGGTGAGGAGGTGACTGATTGACTCAGCGACAATCCATTGAGATTTCCAAAAGATGGATTTCCACCACTATGTGAACAAGGAGATAACATTAGCTAGATCGAATGACTTAATGATGTATGCTCGAGGAAAACATACACAGTTAAACATTGGTTGAAATGTGCACCCGAAATATGGGCTAGGTAGCACAATCAATGTTCGAATGGTGATTCATTAAGCCATAGACGTAGAATGAAACTATAGACCAATAACTTCAAAGCAATAGGGTTGCTAGAAGTTTAGAATTTACACGTCACAGACCATTTGTCGGTATTTCGTTTAGAAACAACACGGGGACCAAGAAAGAATGGTGATGGTGAGAAGTATCACTGTACCAAGAATTCTTAAGAGGTGGAGTAATGCTCACGACATTCTTGACATCGAAGATGGTAATACTCCACGGTAGAACATAACATAGGTTGGATAGCAGGGAAATCAAGATACAACACAAAATATGAACAAGTTTGTGTTGAGGGGAGGCAAGAATGTTGTCGATGATAACACAATTCATCGAGGGGCAAGGATGGTATTTCTCATCCTGAATTTCGACACACAACTTGGAAGAAATCAAATTGTTGACAATGATCACGACAAATTTGTCGAGAGGTTTTCAAGAAGATGTAATTGATCGACGATGACATCAAGTCAAAGGAATGATGAAAGCGAAAGGTTATTGGAACCACGGTTAGGACACAAACTCGAAATCAAGTTTGCAGTTCAAGGAGAAGTGATATGACGAGGAAGATCGACGCAAGATTAGCTCACTGTCGAAATTTGTGTGCTGGGAAGGTCCAGGTAGCATAGTTAAATTCGGCACGATAATGACATGGCCGAGCAGGCTAGGAATGACTTGAAGGATTATTAAACTCGTAAGCAACAATAATTACTTAGAGTTATTGAATCGGAGTGCGGAATCGATTCACTTGTCGGTGTTCTCGAGTGACTAATAACTCAGAGCCCGTGGAAAATTGGAATCAGTGAGAATGTAGCACTTGATGAAGAACTCATAAGAAGTTATGCGGTTCCATGATAATCTCGAGATACCAGGGGGTAATACTCGACGACAGATCAAGGTAGAGGTTGGACTAGGGTATTGCTCTGCAGAAGACAAGTGCCTAACTTGTACGAGAAATGGTGTTCAAAGGAGAACATGGTCGGAACCACGATTGCAAAGGGCCAGATCCCAGATATAAGATGAACTTATACCAAGGAAATAATTAATTTAAGAAAAGATTTAATGATAAGATCTACATCGTGTCCATGGGCATGAACGCAAAGTTCAAGGTCGACTCCCACTTCTTAAATGCATAACCTTTCATTCCCTTCTCGCGTTTGATGAAGTTGTAGTGTTGAAAATTTTTATCTGGCAAAATACCAGAAGAGTATGACTCATGAAAACTTTCGAGTTCACACATATTATGAAAGGCATAGGTTCAACCCATCAAGGCATCTTAGGAGCATATACCACAAATTTCGGAGTAAATATTACAAGCTCGAAAGAAGAGCATTGTTCAAAAACAGATGATACAATTTACCAATGCATTATATACCCATGGAAAGGCTCACAAGGTTATTCAATATGAAGGACACTGTCGGATAAAATCCAACAAAGGAACCGATGGTCCACAAGGGATCTTATGTGAGCATCGGTACTCAACCAGAGGAAGAAGAAAGCAAGGAGATCTGATTATAGAAACAACTGACTAACTCAAAGTTCGAATGCAAAAGAATTATGATTTCCAAATCAGGGGGTCAGAAGCAACGCTCTGATCAAGGAAGGATAAGTGAGTAGGCTTCGGGGTACAATCGATGGCAATTTGATAGGTCGAGATCCAGCTCATGTTAAAAACGACGTTTGAGCCAGAAGGAAGAATTCTAGGATCTGATTGAGGATTGTGAGCATTCGCAATATTTTGAATCAACAGACTCAAAATGATAATGACAAGGAATGACTATAAGATTACGAGACTTATGGGATTATCCATAATGCAAGCAAGCAAGAATTTCAAGAGCAATAGGCTGCTCAGGATTTTTGGTAGATCGAATGGTATTTTGAACACTTTTGTGAAATACTTGAATCAACTGGGGATGAGCGGATACTCGATAAGGGCGAGAAATTATCCGTAGGGGTACTCAGGTGACAAAGAACAGCAAGGCAGTAAGCTCAAGGATTCTCGGAACAACAGAGATAACTTCGGGGTATCTTGTAATAACAAGATCAACTGGGAAACATTGTAAGAATGGCGAGTATACGCGGTTACCCATAGGAGTTTATCGATGAAAGGGAATTGCAAAAGCGATGAACACAAGTTCTCGGGTTATCAGCGGAGAGTATCTTCAGGGTCTTCACGTGCAGCAGACGATCATCACTAATAAGGGGCTCTCCGGGTGAAAGTGATAACGAGATCCTAATATTAGATTTAGTAAAATTCACTTAACCCGAATAGAAGAGAGATCAGAGTCCCAGAGTATAGACAAGGAGTAAAAGATCCTAATACCACCCAATGACGACGTGGGCCCGTAAGACACACAGCCATGTTAGTAAAAGTTTTGTAATGTCTAGACTCGACTTCGGCCAAGGAGTGTGGAAAGGGGGATTCCTACAGGCAGTCGGCTCTGATACCAACTTGTGACGCCCCCGATTTGACCGTACACTAATCATGCACGCAAATGTGTACGATCAAGATCAGGGACTCACGGGAAGATATCACAACACAACTCTAAAACATAAATAAGTCATACAAGCATTACAATACAAGCCAGGGGCCTCGAGGGCTCGAATACAAGTGCTCGATCATAGACGAGTCAGCGGAAGCAGCAATATCTGAGTACAGACATAAGTTAAACAAGTTTGCCTTAAGAAGGCTAGCACAAAAGTAGCAACGATCGAAAAGGCAAGGCCTCCTGCCTGGGACCTCTTAACTACTCCTCGAAACCGAACTCCATGTAGCATCATCCTCGGGATCTCTAGCTCCTGGACTCCAGCATCTGGTTGCGACAATCAGGTATAGAAAGGGGGAAAGAGGGAGAAAAGCAACCGTGAGTACTCATCCAAAGTACTCGCAAGCAAGGAGCTACACTACATATGCATGGGTATATGTGAAAAGGGCCATATCAGTGGACTGAACTGCAGAATGCCAGAATAAGAGGGGGGTAGCTAGTCCTGTCGAAGACTACGCTTCTGGCCATCTCCATCTTGCAGCATGTAGAAGAGAGTAGATTGAAGTCCTCCAAGTAGCATCGCATAGCATAATCCTACCCGGCGATCCCCTCCTCGTCGCCCTGTTAGAGAGGGATCACCGGGTTGTATCTGGCACTTGGAAGGGTGTATTTTATTCAGTATCCAGTTCTAGTTGTCATAGGGTCAAGGTACAACTCCGGGTCGTCCTTTTACCGAGGGACACGGCTATTCGAATAGATAAACTTCCCTGCAGGGGTGCACCACATAACCCAACACGCTCGATCCCATTTGGCCGGACACACTTTTCTGGGTCATGCCCGGCCTCGTAAGATCAACACGTCGCAGCCCCACCTAGGCTCAACAGAGAGGTCAGCACGCCGGTCTAACCCTATGCGCGCAGGGGTCTGGGCCCATCGCCCTATGCACACCTGCACGTTGCGTACGCGGCCGGAAGCAGACCTAGCCCCCTTAATACAAGCGCGAGCTTACGGTCCAATGCGGCGCGCGCCACTCAGTCGCTGACGTCAAAAGAGCTTCGGCTGATACCACGACGTCGGGATACCCATAACTACTCCCGCGTAGATGGTTAGTGCGTATAGACCAAATGGCCAGACTCAGATCAAATACCAAGATCTCGTTAAGCGTGTTAAGTATCTGCGAACGCCGACCAGGGCCAGGCCCACCTCTCTCCTAGGTGGTCTCAACCTGCCCTGTCGCTTCGCCTCAAGGCAACAGTCGGGGGCCGTCAGGAACCCAGGCCCACCTCTACCGGGGTGGAGCCACCTGTCCTTTCAGCCCCCTCATCAGAATCACTTGCGGGTACTCAACGAGCCGACCCGACTTTAGTCACCACATGTGACATGTATATAAAGTATATAGTATATACCCGTGATCACCTCCCGAAGTGATCACGGCCCAGTAGTATAGCATGGCAGACGGACAAGAGTGTAGGGCCACTGATGGAACACTAGCATCCTATACTAAGCAGTACGATAGCAGGTAAGGATAACAACTGTAGCAACAATGATAGGCTATGCATCAGGATAGGATTAACGGAAAGCAGTAACATGCTACACTACTCTAATGCAAGCAGTATAGAGAAGAATAGGCGATATCTGGTGATCAAGGGGGGGGGGCTTGCCTGGTTGCTCAGACGAGAAGGAGGGGTCGTCGGTGACGTAGTCGATCACAGGGGCATCAGCATCGTTACGGGGTCTACCGAAGAGAAGAGGGGGGAGAAACAGTAAATACATAGCAAGCAAGTGCATGATAGGACAACAGGCAGAGCTAGACGTGTCCTAACGCGGTGCTACACGATACCGGTGAAGGGGGGAAGTCAACCGGGGATGTTTTCCCGGTTCCGGACCTGTGTCAGACAGATGACAGGAGGGGGAAAGTTCCATGTTCAGATAGTTAGAAGCATCTGACAGGTAAACGGAGCACGTGTTCAGATTCGTTGGAATTTTCTAAGCAACTTTCATGTAGAAAACATTTTCATCCGAGCTACGGTTTATTTTATATAAATTTTTAAAGTTTTTAAATCATTTTCTAAATTCTTTGGATTTAATATTATTTCAAGATAAAAGAATAAAATGCTATGGGTACACAGAGAGTGTACCCATAGAGGTGCACATGTGGCTGAGAGCGGGCCTAGTTGACTCAGTCAACAGTCCAGTCAACAGTCAACTGGGTCAACGTTGACTGGTCAAACTGGCTGGTAGGACCCAACTGTCATAGAGACAGTGTAATATAACAGTTTAATTAATTTTAACAGATTAGGTGGGGGGGCCACATGTCATTGACAGTAGTTTTAACTAGTAGTTTATTTTAATAGAGGGTTAATTAAGTGGTGGGGTAGGCCTAAGTTAATTAACTGGCCGGCTGGCCCCACATGTCATAGGGCCAGCCCGACTTCTCTGGCAGGGCACGCACGGGCACAAGGCGCCGGTGGCCACAGCGCCTGGCCAGGGCCGGCCAGGGCGTGCGCTGGGGAGGAGGGGGGGCTGTGGGGCTGCGGGCGGCACCACTGGCTCGTGCTAGGGGTGGTCGGCGCAGCGGCTACGGCGACTTCCGACGGAAGCTACGACGGGGTACGGCAACAACGGGGGAGGGGTGAGGTCAGGCCGAAGCAACAGGGCTGTCGCAGAACGACGACGGTAGCGAGCAGGGTCGCGGCTCAGGCGCGGCGCGGGCGCAACCACACATGGTGGCGGGTAACCACGGCGAGGCCGCGCACGAGCACGGGGCAACGCTACTAGGGCGGAGCAGGGTCGGAGCGCGGACGGCGACCTACGGCGGGAGGCGGAGGGGGATTGGGCAAGGGGCTCACAGGGGAGGTCGTGTGCGAGCTCGAGGGGGCCGGGGAGGCGTCGGAGCAGCAGGTCAACGCGGTCGTCATGGCGTTGGCCGACACGGAGGAGCGGCGACGATCCGGCGATGGAGGGGGGCACCGTGGCCTTGCGCTGGTGGGGTGGACGACGACCATGGGGCGCGACGAGGTCCGAAGGCGCCGGCGATGGAGAGGCAGGGCGGGATGGCTGGTTCGGGGCTGGGCGCAGCCGTCGGGTCAGGGGGGGAACGAGCTCCCCGATCCAGATCGGGTCAGGGGAGAAAGAGGAGCGAGGGGGGGAGACTTGGGATCGGGCCTAGGGTTTCAGTGCCAGGGGAGTTAGTAGTTGGGGGGGGGGGGTTGGGCCGGCCTGGTTCGGGAGGCCAGCTGGGCCGGTCGCCTGCTGGGCCTAAGCCCAGTGGGGGGGGGAGGGTTTGCTTTCTCTTTTTTGGCTTTGTTTTCTGTTTTCTATTTTCTTTATCTATTTTCTTTTCTATTTTATTCTTTTAATTTCTGTTTTATAAAATATAAATACAACTCCTAAATTAATGTTATAATTTATTCTACTGCCCCAAAAAGTTTGACACCTAATTAAAATAGTTTGCATTATTATTATTTTTAAAAGGCATTTAATTAATTGTCATAGCTGCTGTTTTAATTACTTTAGAGCCTTTAAACATTTTATAAAAGTGTGGTTTCTCCACAATAATTACCTATGCATTATTTGGCAACACCCCAACATTTTAGTTTTAATATTTGAAAATCTTTACCGTTTGACTTTATTTTAAGTTTGAATTTCGAATCGATTTTGAAATAACACGAGATTAACAACAGTAACCGTGGTGACGTGGCATCATTAACGTGGGATTACTGTAGCCTAATTATCCGGGCGTCACAGGGGAGGTGCGGCCGGCCAGGGAGGAGGCGCGCCAGGAGGAGTCCTACTCCCACCGGGAGTAGGACTCCCTCCCTTCCTTGTTGGAATAGGAGAAGGGGGGAAAGAGGTGGAGGAGGAGAAGGAAGGGGGGGGGGGGCGCCGCCCCCCTCTACTTGTCCTATTCGGACTAGGGGGAGGGGCGCGCGGCCCTGCCCTGGCCGCCTCTCCTCTTCTCCACTAAGGACCACTATGGCCCATTAACCCCCGGGGGGTTCCGGTAACCCCTCCGGTACTCCGGTAAAATCCCGATTTCACCCGGAACACTTCCAATATCCAAATATAGGCTTCCAATATATCAATCTTCATGTCTCGACCATTTCGAGACTCCTCGTCATGTCCGTGATCACATCCGGGACTCCGAACAACCTTCGATACATCAAAACATATAAACTCATAATATAACTGCCATCGAAACGTTAAGCGTGCGGACCCTACGGGTTCGAGAACTATGTAGACATGACCGGGACACGTCTCCGGTCAATAACCAATAGCGGAACCTGGATGCTCATATTGGCTCCCACATATTCTACGAAGATCTTTATCGGTCAGACCGCATAACAACATATGTTTTTCCCTTTTGTCATCGGTATGTTACTTGCCCGAGATTCGATCGTCGGTATCTCAATACCTAGTTCAATCTCGTTACCGGCAAGCCTCTTTACTCGTTCCGTAATACATCATCCCGCAACTAACTCATTAGTTGCAATGCTTGCAAGGCTTAAGTGATGTGCATTACCGAGTGAGCCCAGAGATACCTCTCCGACAATCGGAGTGACAAATCCTAATCTCGAAATACGCCAACCCAACAAGTACCTTCGGAGACACCTGTAGAGCACCTTTATAGTCACCCAGTTACGTTGTGATGTTTGGTAGCACACAAAGTGTTCCTCCGATAAACGGGAGTTGCATAATCTCATAGTCATAGGAACATGTATAATTCATGAAGAAAGCAATAGCAACATACTAAACGATCGAGTGCTAAGCTAACGGAATGGGTAAAGTCAATCACATCATTCTCCTACTGATGTGATCCCGTTAATCAAATGACAACTCATGTCTATGGCTAGGAAACATAACCATCTTTGATCAACGAGCTAGTCAAGTAGAGGCATACTAGTGACACTCTGTTTGTCTATGTATTCACACAAGTATTATGTTTCTAGTTAATACAATTCTAGCATGAATAATAAACATTTATCATGATATAAGGAAATAAATAATAACTTTATTATTGCCTCTAGGGCATATTTCCTTCAGTCTCCCACTTGCACTAGAGTCAATAATCTAGATTACACAGTAATGATTCTAACACCCATGGAGTCTTGGTGCTGATCATGTTTTGCTCGTGGAAGAGGCTTAGTCAACGGGTCTGCAACATTCAGATCTGTATGTATCTTGCAAATTTCTATGTCTCCCACCTGGACTAAACCCCGGATGGAATTGAAGCGTCTCTTGATGTGCTTGGTTCTCTTGTGAAATCTGGATTCCTTCGCCAAGGCAATTGCACCAGTATTGTCACAAAAGATTTTCATTGGACCCGATGCACTAGGTATGACACCTAGATCGGATATGAACTCCTTCATCCAGACTCCTTCATTTGCTGCTTCCGAAGCAGCTATGTACTCCGCTTCACACGTAGATCCCGCCACGACGCTTTGTTTAGAACTGCACCAACTGACAGCTCCATCGTTCAATGTAAACTCGTATCCGGTTTGCGATTTAGAATCGTCCGGATCAGTGTCAAAGCTTGCATCAACGTAACCATTTACGATGAGCTCTTTGTCACCTCCATAAATGAGAAACATATCCTTAGTCCTTTTCAGGTATTTCGGGATGTTCTTGACCGCTGTCCAGTGATCCACTCCCGGATTACTTTGGTACCTCCCTGCTACACTTATAGCAAGGCACACATCAGGTCTGGTACACAACATTGCATACATGATAGAGCCTATGGCTGAAGCATAGGGAACATCTTTCATCTTCTCTCTATCTTCTGTAGTGGTCGGGCATTGAGTCTTACTCAACTTCACACCTGGTAACACAGGCAAGAACCCTTTCTTTGCTTGATCCATTTTGAACTTCTTCAAAACTTTGTCAAGGTATGTGCTTTGTGAAAGTCCAATTAAGCGTCTTGATCTATCTCTATAGATCTTGATGCCCAATATATACACAGCTTCACCGAGGTCTTTCATTGAAAAACTCTTATTCAAGTATCCCTTTATGCTATTCAGAAATTCTATATCATTTCCAATCAGCAATATGTCATCCACATATAATATTAGAAATGCTACAGAGCTCCCACTCACTTTCTTGTAAATACAGGCTTCTCCAAACGTCTGTACAAAACCAAATGCTTTGATCACACTATCAAAGCGTTTATTCCAACTCTGAGAGGCTTGCACCAGTCCATAATTGGATCGCTGGAGCTTGCACACTTTGTTAGCTCCCTTTGGATCGACAAAACCTTCTGGTTTCATCATATACAACTCTTCTTCCAGAAATCCATTCAGGAATGCAGTTTTGACATCCATTTGCCAAATTTCATAATCATAAAATGCGGCAATTGCTAACATGATTCGGACAGACTTAAGCATCGCTACGGGTGAGAATGTCTCATCGTAGTCAATCCCTTAAACTTGTCGAAAACCTTTTGCAACAAGTCGAGCTTTATAGACAGTAACATTACCGTCAGCGTCAGTCTTCTTCTTGAAGATCCATTTATTCTCACTTGCTTGCCGATCATCGGGCAAGTCAACCAAAGTCCACACTTTGTTCTCATACATGGATCCATCTCAGATTTCATGGCCTCAAGCCATTTTGCGGAATCTGGGCTCACCATCGCTTCTTCATTGTTCGTAGGTTCGTCATGGTCTAGTAACATAACCTCGAGAACAGGATTACCGTACCACTCTGGTGCGGATCTTACTCTGGTTGACCTACGAGGTTCAGTAACAACTTTATCTGAAGTTCCATGATCATCATCATTAACTTCCTCACTAATTGGTGTAGGTGTCGCAGAAACCGGTTTCTGCGATGAACTACTTTCCAATAAGGGAGCAGGTACAGTTACCTCATCAAGTTCTACTTTCCTCCCACTCATATATTTTGAGAGAAACTCCTTCTCCAGAAAGATTCCGAATTTTGCAACAAAAGTCTTGCCTTCGGATCTGTGATAGAAGGTGTACCCAACAGTCTCCTTTGGGTATCCTATGAAGATACATTTCTCCGATTTGGGTTCTAGCTTATCAGGTTGAAGCATCGCAGCCCCAAACTTTAAGAAATGACAACTTTGGTTTCTTGCCAAACCACAGTTCATAAGGTGTCGTCTCAACGGATTTTGATGGTGCCCTATTTAACGTGAATGCGGCCGTCTCTAAAGCATAACCCCAAAACGATAGCGGTAAATCAGTAAGAGACATCATAGATCGCACCATATCTAGTAGAGTACGATTACGACATTCGGACACACCATTACGTTGTGGTGTTCCGGGTGGCGTGAGTTGCGAAACTATTCCACATTGTTTCAAATGAAGACCAAACTCAATACTCAAATATTCTCCTCCACGATCAGATCGTAGAAACTTTATTTTCTTGTTACGATGATTTTAAACTTCACTCTGAAATTCTTTGAACTTTTCAAATGTTTCAGACTTATGTTTCATTAAGTAGATATACCCATATCTGCTTAAATCATCTGTGAAGGTGAGAAAATAACGATATCCGCCACGAGCCTCAACATTCATCGGACCACATACATCTGTATGTATGATTTCCAACAAATTTGTTGCTCTCTCCATAGTTCCGGAGAACAGCGTTTTAGTCATCTTGCCCATGAGGCACGGTTCGCAAGTACCAAGTGATTCATAATCAAGTGGTTCCAAAAGTCCATCAGTATGGAGTTTCTTCATGCGCTTTACACCGATATGACCGCCACAAATAAGTTGCACTATCATTATCAACTCTGCATCTTTTGGCTTCAATACTATGAATATGTGTATCACTACTATCGAGATTCAACAAAATTAGACCACTCTTCAAGGGTGCATGACCATAAAAGATATTAGTCAAATAAATAGAACAACCATTATTCTCTGATTTAAATGAATAACCGTCTCGCATCAAACAAGATCCAGATATAATGTTCATGCTTAACGCTGGCACCAAATAACAATTATTTAGGTCTAAAACTAATCCCGAAGGTAGATGTAGAGGTAGCGTGCCGACCGCGATCACATCGACTTTGGAACCATTTCCCACGCGCATCGTCACCTCGTCCTTAGCCAATCTTTGCTTAATCCGTAGCCCCTATTTCGAGTTGCAAATATTAGCAACAGAGCCAGTATCAAATACCCAGGTGCTACTGCGAGCATTAGTAAGGTACACATCAATAACATGTATATCACATATACCTTTGTTCATCTTGCCATCCTTCTTATCCACCAAATACTTGGGGCAGTTCCGCTTCCAGTGACCAGTCTGCTTGCAGTAGAAGCACTCAGTCTCAGGCTTAGGTCCAGACTTGGGTTTCTTCTCCTGAACAGCAACTTGCTTGCTGTTCTTCTTGAAGTTCCCCTTCTTCTTCCCTTTGCCCCTTTTCTTGAAACTGGTGGTCTTATTAACCATCAACACTTGATGCTCCTTTTTGATTTCTACCTCCGCAGCCTTTAGCATTGCGAAGAGCTCGGGAATCGTCTTATCCATCCCTTGCATGTTATAGTTCATCACGAAGCTCTTGTAGCTTGGTGGCAGTGATTGGAGAATTCTGTCAATGACGCTATCATCCGGAAGATTAACTCCCAGTTGAATCAAGTGATTGCAGTACCCAGACATCTTGAGTATATGCTCACTGACAGAACTATTCTCCTCCATCTTGCAGCTGTAGAACTTATTGGAGACTTCATATCTCTCAATCCGGGCATTTGCTTGAAATATTAACTTCAACTCCTGGAACATCTCATATGCTCCATGACGTTCAAAATGTCGTTGAAGTCCCGGTTCTAAGCCGTAAAGCATGGCACATTGAATTATCGAGTAGTCATCAGCTTTGCTCTGCCAGACGTTCTTAATGTCGTCAGTTGCATAAGCAGCAGACCTGGCACCCAGCGGTGCTTCCAGGACGTAATTCTTCTGTGCAGCAATGAGGATAATCCTCAAGTTACGGACCCAGTTCGTGTAATTGCTACCATCATCTTTCAACTTTGCTTTCTCATGGAACGCATTAAAATTCAATGAACAACAGCACGGGCCATCTATCTACAATCAACATAGACAAGCAAGATACTATCAGGTACTAAGTTCATGATAAATTTAAGTTCAATTAATCATATTACTTAAGAACTCCCACTTAGATAGACATCCCTCTAATCCTCTAAGTGATCACGTGATCCATATCAACTAAACCATGTCCGATCATCACGTGAGATGGAGTAGTTTCAACGGTGAACATCACTATGTTGATCATATCTACTATATGATTCACGCTCGACCTTTCGGTCTCCGTGTTCCGAGGCCATATCTGTTATATGCTAGGCTCGTCAAGCTTAACCTGAGTATTCCGCGTGTGCAACTGTTTTGCACCCGTTGTATTTGAACGTAGAGCCTATCCCACCCGATCATCACGTGGTGACTCAGCACGAAGAACTTTCGCAATGGTGCATACTCAGGGAGAATACTTATACTTTGATAATTTAGTGAGGGATCATCTTATAATGCTACCGTCAATCAAAGCAAGATAAGATGCATAAAAGATAAACATCACATGCAATCAATATAAGTGATATGATATGGCCATCATCATCTTGTGCTTGTGATCTCCATCTCCGAAGCACCGTCATGATCACCATCGTCACCTGCGCGACACCTTGATCTTCATCGTAGCATCGTTGTCGTCTCGCCAATCTTATGCTTCTACGACTATCGCTACCGCTTAGTGATAAAGTAAAGCATTACAGGGTGATTGCATTGCATACAATAAAGCGACAACCATATGGCTCTTGCCAGTTGCCGATAACTCGGTTACAAAACATGATCATCTCATACAATAAAATTTAGCATCATGTCTTGACCATATCACATCACAACATGCCCAACAAAAACAAGTTAGACGTCCTCTACTTTGTTGTTGCAAATTTTACGTGGCTGCTACAGGAAGAACCGTTCTTACCTACGCATCAAAACCACAATGATAGTTTGTCAAGTTGGTGCTGTTTTAACCTTCGCAAGGACCGGGCGTAGCCACACTCGGTTCAACTAAAGTTGGAGAAACTGACACCCGCCAGCCACCTATGTGCAAAGCACATCGGTAGTACCAGTCTCGCGTAAGCGTACGCGTAATGTCGGTCCGGGCCGCTACATCCAACAATACCGCCGAACCAAAGTATGACATGCTGGTAAGCAGTATGACTTATATCGCCCACAACTCACTTGTGTTCTACTCGTGCATATGACATCTACGCATAAACCAGGCTCGGATGCCACTGTTGGGGAACGTAGTAATTTAAAAAAAATTCCTACGCACACGCAAGATCATGCTGATGCATAGCAACGAGAGGGGAGAGTGTTGTCTACGTACCCTCGTAGACCGAAAGCGGAAGCGTTAGCACAACGCGGTTGATGTAGTCGTACGTCTTCACGATCCGACCGATCAAGTACCGAACGCACGGCACCTCCGAGTTCAGCACACGTTCAACCCGATGACGTCCCTCGAACTCCGATCCAGCCGAGTGTTGAGGGAGAGTTTCGTCAGCACGACGGCGTGGTGACGATGATGATGTTCTACTGACGCAGGGCTTCGCCTAAGCACCGCTAAAGTATTATTGAGGTGGACTATGGTGGAGGGGGGCACCGCACACGGCTAAAAGATCAAACGATCAATTGTTGTGTCTTTGGGGTGCCCCCTTCCCCCGTATATAAAGGAGCAAGGGGGGAGGTGCGGCCGGCCAGGGAGGAGGCGCGCCAGGAGGAGTCCTACTCCCACCGGGAGTAGGACTCCCTCTCTTGCTTGTTGGAATAGGAGAAGGGGGGAAAGAGGTGGAGGAGGAGAAGGAAAGGGGGGGGGGGCGCCGCCCCCTCTCCTTGTCCTATTCGGACTAGGGGGGAGGGGCGCGCGGCCCTGTCCTGGCCGCCTCTCCTCTTCTCCACTAAGGCCCACTATGGCCCATTAACCCCCGGGGGGTTCCGGTAACCCCTCCGGTACTCCGGTAAAATCCCGATTTCACCCGGAACACTTCCGATATCCAAATATAGGCTTCCAATATATCAATCTTCATTTCTCGACCATTTCGAGACTCCTCGTCATTTCCGTGATCACATCCGGGACTCCGAACAACCTTCGGTACATCAAAACATATAAACTCATAATATAACTGTCATCGAAACGTTAAGCATGCGGACCCTACGGGTTCGAGAACTATGTAGACATGACCGAGACATGTCTCCGGTTAATAACCAATAGCGGAACCTAGATGCTCATATTGGCTCCCACATATTCTACGAAGATCTTTATCGGTTAGACCGCATAACAACATACGTTGTTCCCTTTGTCATCGGTATGTTACTTGCCCGAGATTCGATCGTCGGTATCTCAATACCTAGTTCAATCTCGTTACTGACAAGTCTCTTTACTCGTTCCGTAATACATCATCCCGCAACTAACTCATTAGTTGCAATGCTTGCAAGGCTTAAGTGATGTGCATTACCGAGTGGGCCCAGAGATACCTCTCCGACAATCAGAGTGACAAATCCTAATCTCAAAATACGCCAACCCAACAAGTACCTTCGGAGACACCTGTAGAGCACCTTTATAATCACCCAGTTACGTTGTGACGTTTGGTAGCACACAAAGCGTTCCTCTGGTAAATGGGAGTTGCATAATCTCATAGTCATAGGAACATGTATAAGTCATGAAGAAAGCAATAGCAACATACTAAACGATCAAGTGCTAAGCTAATAGAATGGGTCAAGTCAATCACATCATTCTCCTAATGATGTGATCCCGTTAATCAAATGACAACTCATGTCTATGGCTAGGAAACATAACCATCTTTGATCAACGAGCTAGTCAAGTAGAGGCATACTAGTGAAACTCTGTTTGTCTATGTATTCACACAAGTATTATGTTTCCGGTTAATACAATTCTAGCATGAATAATAAACATTTATCATGATATAAGGAAATAAATAATAACTTTATTATTGCCTCTAGGGCATATTTCCTTCACTCACAACAACGGGGCCGAAGATATGTTGTGCCATTGCAAAAACTGCCATAATGGGATCCGTGAAACTATTGATGTTGTCAGATGTCATGTAAATGTCACTGGTATGCCCAGGACCTATACGAGGTGGATCTATCATGGGAAATCATGGGACAACGGTGGAAGCAGTTATAGTTCCAATGATGATGGTTATGAATCTGATGATTCGGGTGATTTGAGTTGTACTGTACCAACAATCTGCGTTTCATATGCTGGGAGCTCTAGTGGATGAAATGGGCAGGACAGCTGGAAATAAATAAGCTGCATCTGCTGGGTTGGACATTTTTAAGAAGCTCAACGAAGAAGCGGTGAAACCCCTTCATAAGGGATGCAGCACTATGACAAGGATGGTGCTCATTGTCGCAGAAGCCTAAACCTCCCAAAAACTTTGGTTTTGTGCAAACATCCCAAGCAAACCAACACGACTTTTTCTTTCCTCTCTTACTACCCCACCAAAACTGCCAAATGATAGTAGTTATATTTTCACAAACTCCTCTCGAAACCTGAAGCAAGCCATTGAATAGACCGGGATTGCCTGTGCAACTGTCTTGATGAAAACTTCCTTCCCCGCATATGATAATGCCTTTTCCATCCAACCATTCACTTTCTCCCATACTCTATCTCTCAGGTACTTAAAGGTTCTGTTTCTTGAAGTGGTGTCCTGGATTAGAGGGTGCTAACCTTGAAAACGCAGTGGCTCTGAGGTGGATGTCCATAGAACCGAGGGTGACGGCATATGATCGTGTCTTTGGACATTGGGCGGGATTTGAGCATAATATAAGAAAAGGCAGGGCTTGTGCCTTGGCCTTTTTTTTCTCCTGAAGACTATCCCAGCGTGCACTGAGATCTTCTGAAGGACCTTGGGTGTTTTTGGCATCAGGTGATGTATGCCTGAAGGGGTGAATGGCAACAAATAGGGAAGTGTGAGTTCCAGCAGAACCTTTCGTTTGTTTGTACATATTTTGGGGGCCTGGGTGCCAGTCATATGTAATTATTGTCTGCTAGGGAGTGTGAAACTGCTTCACTGCAAGGGCCTGCTGATTCAAGATACTAATGAATAATTACCAGCAAATTTTTCCTGGAGGCTTGTGTATAGATACTCATAAGCTTCAAAGGTCCTATCTGGATTGTTATCGATAAGCTGCGAGACCCTAGGAAAGCATATCTCCAGATAATGCTTGGCCTCCAAAATGTTACCTGAATACAAAATATCTGCCATAAGGATAGAAGCATATGACATGTCCTAGGGTACGTTTCTCGAAGCGAATTTTTTGGGTAGAATTCACAACTTCATGGACAAGAGTCTAACTAATTTCCTAGCCACGCCTTAGAGAGGAATGTAGAAAAAATCAACTTCATTTGCAATCACACTACTAAGGAAAAGGCTAGTAGTAGCGCGGGGTTTTGCCTTATCAGTAGCACGGGCCCCCGCGCTACTGATAAGGCACTACAGCTAAACTTTACCAGTAGCGTGGTTTTACACGCGCTACTGCTAACACACAGAGCAGTAGCGAGATGCTTGAACGCATGCTACTGCTAATAGCAGCAGCACCTCTTCCAGGAGCGCACTACTGCTAAAAGCACGCTTCTATGTGCATACCCACGCTACCGCTAAATTTTCCAGTATTTTTTTTCTGCAACGTATTGGCGCCGTATTTGTATAGGTATAAACAGTAGTCTCATCATATGATTTTATGATCATGATGAGTTATTATATATATCACTGGGTGAAAGAGACATGGATTAGATCCAAGTGGAGCAACATGGTGCAGATCCAAAGTACTACTAATTCAAACTTGATCACTTTAGTTTGGATTAGTAGTACTTTCGATCTGCACCATGTTGCTGTTGGGGAACGTAGTAATTTCAAAAAAATTCCTACGCACACGCAAGATCATGGTGATGCATAGCAACAAGAGGGGAGAGTGTTGTCCACGTACCCTCGTAGACCGAAAGCGGAAGCGTTATGACAACGCGGTTGATGTAGTCGTACGTCTTCACGATCCGACCGATCCTAGTACCGAAAGTACGGCACCTCCGCGATCTGCACACATTCAGCTCAGTGACGTCCCACGAGATCCAGCTGAGTGTCGAGGGAGAGCTTCGTCAGCACGACGGCGTGATGACGGTGATGATGAAGCTACCGGCGCAGGGCTTCGCCTAAGCACTACAACGATATGACCGAGGTGGATTATGGTGGAGGGGGGCACCGCACACGGCTAAGAGATCAATGATCAACTTGTGTGTCTATGGGGTGCCCCCTCCCCCGTCTATAAAGGAGTGGAGGAGGGGAGGGGCCGGCCCTCTCTATGGCGCGCCCTAGGGGAGTCCTACTCCCACCGGGAGTAGGATTCGCCCCTTTTCCCTAGTTGGAGTAGGAGAGGAAGGGAAGGAGGAGTAGGAGAGAAGGAAATCCCCCCCAAACCTATTCCAATTCGGCCTCCTGCCCAAGAGGGGAGCACCAGCCCCTTGTGGGTTGGTGTGCTTCCTTCTTATGGCCCATAAGGCCCATAACTTCTCCCGGGGGGTTCTGGTAACCTCCCGGTACTCTGGAAAAATGACCGAACCACTCGGAACCATTCCGATGTCCAAACATAGGCTTCCAATATATCGATCTTTATGTCTCGACCATTTCGAGACTCCTCGTCATGTCCGTGATCATATCCGGGACTCCGAACTACCTTCGGTACATCAAAACACATAAACTCATAATACCGATCGTCACCGAACGTTAAGCGTGCGGACCCTACGGGTTCGAGAACTATGTAGACATGACCGAGACACGTCTCTGGTCAATAACCAATAGAGGAACCTGGATGCTCATATTGGCTCCTACATATTCTATGAAGATCTTTATCGGTCAAACCGCATAAAAACATACATTGTTCCCTTTGTCATCGGTATGTTACTTGCCCGAGATTCGATCGTCGGTATCTCAATACCTAGTTCAATCTCGTTACTGACAAGTCTCTTTACTTGTTCCGTAATGCATCATCCCGCAACTAACTCATTAGTCACATTGCTTGCAAGGCTTATAGTGATGTGCATTACCGAGAGGGCCCAGAGATACCTCTCCGATAATCAGAGTGACAAATCCTAATCTCGATCTATGCCAACTCAACAAGTACCATCGGAGACACCTGTAGAGCACCTTTATAATCACCCAGTTACGTTGTGACGTTTGGTAGCACACAAAGTGTCCCTCCGGTATTCGGGAGTTGCATAATCTCATAGTCATAGGAACACGTATAAGTCATGAAGAAAGCAATAGCAACATACTAAACTATCAAGTGCTAAGCTAACAGAATGGGTCAAGTCAATCACATCATTCTCTAATGATGTGATCCCGTTAATCAAATGACAGCTCATGTCTATGGCTAGGAAACTTAACCATCTTTGGTTCAACGAGCTAGTCAAGTAGAGGCATACTAGTGACACTCTGTTTGTCTATGTATTCGCACATGTACTAAGTTTCCGGTTAATACAATTCTAGCATGAATAATAAACATTTGTCATGATACAACGAAATATAAATAACAACTTTATTATTGCCTCTAGGGCATATTTCCTTCAGTCTCCCACTTGCACTAGAGTCAATAATCTAGTTCACATCGTCATGTGATTTAACACCAATAGTTCACATCTTTATGTGATTAGTTCACATCTCCATGTGACTAACACCCAAAAGGTTTACTAGAGTCAGTAATCTTAGTTCACATCACCATGTGATTAACACCCAAAGAGTACTAAGGTGTGATCATGTTTTGCTTGTGAGAGAAGTTTAGTCAACGGGTCTGCCATATTCAGATCCATATGTATTTTGCAAATTTCTATGTCAACAATGCTCTGCACGGAGATACTCTAGCTAATTACTCCCACTTTCAATATGTATCCAGATTGAGACTTATAGTCATTTGGATCAGTGTCAAAACTTGCATCGATGTAACCCTTTACGATGAACCTTTTGTCACCTCCATAATCGAGAAACATATCCTTGTTCCACTAAGGATAATTTTGACCGCTGTCCAGTGCTCTACTCCTAGATCACTATTGTACTCCCTGGCCAAACTCAGTGTAGGGTATACAATAGATCTGGTACACAGCATGGCATACTTTATAGAAGCTATGGCTGAGGCATAGGGAATGACTTTCATTCTCTTTCTATCTTCTGCCGCGGTCGGGCTTTGAGTCTTACTCAATTTCACACCCTGCAACACAGGCAAGAACTCTTTCTTTCACTGTTCCATTTTGAACTACTTCAAAAACTTGTCAAGGTATGTACTCATTGAAAAAACTTATCAAGCGTCTTGATCTATCTCTATAGTGAAGGAAATATGCCCTAGAGGCAATACTAAAGTTATTATTTATTTCCTCATATCATGATAAATGTTTATTATTCATGCTAGAATTGTATTAACCGGAAACATAATACATGTGTGAATACATAGACAAACATAGTGTCACTAGTATGCCTCTACTTGACTAGCTCGTTGATCAAAGATGGTTGAGTTTCCTAGCCATAGACATGAGTTGTCATTTTATTAACGGGATCACATCATTAGGAGAATGATGTGATTGACTTGACCCATTCCGTTAGCTTAGCACTTGATCATTTAGTTTACTGCTATTGCTTTCTTCATGACTTATACATGTTCCTATGACTATGAGATTATGCAACTCCCGATTACCGGAGGAACACTTTGTGTGCTACCAAACGTCACAACGTAACTGGGTGATTATAGAGGTGCTCTACAGGTGTCTCCGATGGTATTTGTTGAGTTGGCATAGATCGGGATTAGAATTTGTCACTCCGATTGTCGGAGAGGTATCTCTGGGCCCTCTCGGTAATGCACATCACTATAAGGCTTGCAAGCAATGTGACTAATGAGCTAGTTGCGGGATGATGCATTACGGAACGAGTAAAGAGACTTGCCAGTAACGATATTGAGCTAGGTATTAAGATACTGACGATCGAATCTCAGGCAAGTAACATATCGATGACAAAGGGAACAATGTATGTTGTTATGCGGTTTGACCGATAAAGATCTTCGTAGAATATGTAGGAACCAATATGAGCATCCAGGTTCTGCTATTGGTTATTGACCGGAGACGTGTCTCAGTCATGTCTACATAGTTCTCGAACCCGTAGGGTACGCACGCTTAAAGTTCTGTGACGATCGGTATTATGAGTTTATATGTTTTGATGTACCGAAGATAGTTCGGAGTCCCAGATATGATTACGGACATGATGAGGAGTCTTGAAATGGTCGATACATAAAGATTGATATACTGGAAGCCTATATTTGGACGTTGGAAGAGTTCCGGGTGAAATCGGGATCTTACCGGAGTGCCGGAGGGGTTACCGGAACCCCCCGGGGGTTAATGGGCCTAGTTGGGCCCTAGTGGAGAGAGAGAGGGGCCGGCCAGGGAAGGCTGCGCGCTCCCTCCCCCTCTGGTCCGAATTGGACTAGGAGGGGGGGGCGGCGCCCCCTTTCCTTCTCATTCTCCCCCTTCCTTTCCCCCTCCTAGTAGGAGTAGGAAAGAGGGGAGTCCTACTCCTACTAGGAGGAGGACTCCTCCTCCTGGCGCGCCCTACAGGGGCCGGCCGGCCTCCCCTCTTTCTCCTTTATATACGGGGGCAGGGGGGCACCCTAGGACACACAAGTTGATCATTGATCTCTCCCAGCCGTGTGCGGTCCCCCCTCCACCATAATCCACCTCGGTCATATCGTAGCGGTGTTTAGGCGAAGCCCTGCGACGGTAGCTTCATCATTATCGTCACCACGCCGTCGTGCTGACGAAACTCTCCCTTGAGCTCTACTGGATCGTGAGTTCGTGGGACGTCACCGAGCTGAACGTGTGCTGAACGCAGAGGTGCCGTACGTTCGGTACTTAGGATCGGTCGATCGTGAAGACGTACGACTACATCAACTGCATTGTTATAACACTTCCGCTTAACGGTCTACAAGGGTACGTGGATGACACTCTCCCCTCTCGTTGCTATGCATCACCATGATCTTGCGTGTGCGTAGGAATTTTTTTGAAATTACTACATTCCCCAACAGTGGCATCCGAGCCAGGTTTATGCGTAGATGTTATATGCACGAGTAGAACACAAGTGAGTTGTGGGCGATACAAGTCATACTGCTTACCAACATGTCATACTTTGGTTTGGCGGTATTGTTGGATGAAGCGGCCCGGACCGACATTACACCTACGCTTACGCGAGACTGGTTCTACCGACGTGCTTTGCACACAGGTGGCTGGCGGGTGTCAGTTTCTCCAACTTTAGTTGAATCGAGTGTGGCTATGCCCGGTCCTTGAGAAGGTTAAAACAGCACTAACTTGACGAACTATCGTTGTGGTTTTGATGCGTAGGTAAGAACGGTTCTTGCTCAACCCGTAGCAGCCACGTAAAACTTGCAACAACAAAGTAGAGGACGTCTAACTTGTTTTTGCAGGGCATGTTGTGATGTGATATGGTCAAGACATGATGCTATATTTTATTGTATGAGATGACCATGTTTTGTAACGGAGTTATCGACAGCTGGCAGGAGCCATATGGTTGTCGCTTTATTGTATGCAATGCAATCGCGCTGTAATTTCTTTACTTTATCACTAAGCGGTAGCGATAGTCATAGAAGCAATAGTTGGCGAGATGACAACGATGCTACGATGGAGATCAAGGTGTCGCGCTGGTGATGATTGTGATCATGACGGTGCTTTGGAGATGGAGATCAAAGGCACAAGATGATGATGGCCATATCATATCACTTATATTGATTGCATGTGATGTTTATCCTTTATGCATCTTATTCTGCTTTGATTTTCGGTAGCATTATAAGATGATCTCTCACTAAATTTCAAGGTATAAGTGTTCTCCCTGAGTATGCACCGTTGCGAAAGTTCGTCGTGCCGAGACACCACGTGATGATCGGGTGTGATAAGCTCTACGTTCAAATACAATGGGTGTAAGCCAGTTTTACACACGCAGAATACTCGGGTTAAAACTTGATGAGCCTAGCATATGCAGATATGGCCTCGGAACACTGAGACCGAAAGGTCGAGCGTGAATCATATAATAGATATGATCAACATAGTGATGTTCACCATTGAAAACTACTCCATCTCACGTGATGATCGGACATGGTTTAGTTGAGATGGATCACGTGACCACGTAGATGATTCAAGGGATGTCTATCTAAGTGGGAGTTCTTAAGTAATATGATTAATTGAACTTTAATTTATCATGAACTTAGTACATGATAGTATTTTGCTTGTCTATGTTGTTGTAGATAGATGGCCCGTGCTGTTGTTCCGTTGAATTTTAATGCGTTCCTTGAGAAAGCATGGTTGAAAGATGATGGTAGCAATTACACGGACTGGGTCCGTAACTTGAGGATTATCCTCATTGCTGCACAGAAGAATTATGTCCTGGAAGCACCGCTGGGTGCCAGGCCTGCTGCGGATGCAACTGACGATGTTAAGAACGCCTGGCAGAGCAAAGCTGATGACTACTCGATAGTTCAGTGTGCCATGCTTTACGGCTTAGAACCGGGAATTCAACAACGTTTTGAACATCATGGAGCATATGAGATGTTCCAGGAGTTGAAGTTAATATTTCAAGCAAATTCCCGGATTGAGAGATATGAAGTCTCCAATAAGTTCTACAGCTGCAAGATGGAGGAGAATAATTCTGTTAGTGAACATATACTCAAAATGTCTGGGTATAATAATCACTTGATTCAAATGGGAGTTAATCTTCCAGATGATAGTGTCATTGACAGAATTCTTCAATCACTGCCACCAAGCTACAAGAGCTTTGTGATGAACTATAATATGCAAGGGATGGATAAGACAATTCCTGAGCTATTCGCAATGCTAAAGGCTGCGGAGGTAGAAATCAAGAAGGAGCATCAAGTGTTGATGGTCAACAAGACCACCAGTTTCAAGAAAAAGGGTAAAGGGAAGAAGAAGGGCAACTTCAGGAAGAACAGCAAACAAGTTGCTGCTCAGGAGAAGAAACCCAAGTCTGGACCTAAGCCTAAGACTGAGTGCTTCTACTGCAAACAGACTGGTCACTGGAAGCGGAACTGCTTCAAGTATTTGGTGGGTAAGAAGGATGGCAAGGTGAACAAAGGTATATGTGATATACATGTTATTGATGTGTACCTTACTAATGCTCGCACTAGCACTTGGGTATTTGATACTGGTTCTGTTGCTAATATTTGCAACTCGAAACAGGGACTACGGATTAAGCGAAGATTGGCTAAGGACGAGGTGACGATGCACGTGGGAACTAGTTCCAAAGTCGATGTGATCGCGGTCGGCACGCTACCTCTACATCTACCTTCGGGATTAGTTTTAGACCTGAATAATTGTTATTTGGTGCCAGCGTTAAGCATGAACATTATATCTGGATCTTGTTTGATGCGAGACGGTTATTCATTTAAATCAGAGAATAATGGTTGTTCTATTTATATGAGTAATATCTTTTATGGTCATGCACCCTTGAAGAGTGGTCTATTTTTATTAAATCTCGATAGTAGTGATACACATATTCATAATATTGAAGCCAAAAGATGCAGAGTTGATAATGATAGTGCAACTTATTTGTGGCACTGCCATTTAGGTCATATTGGTGTAAAGCGCATGAAGAAACTCGTACTGATGGACTTTTGGAATCACTTGATTATGAATCACTTGGTAAAACGTCGTTCTCCGGAACAATGGAGCGAGCAACAATTTGTTGGAGATCATACATACTGATGTATGTGGTCCAATGAATATTGAGGCTCGCGTCAGGTATCGTTATTTTCTCACCTTCACAGATGATTTGAGCAGATATGGGTATATCTACTTAATGAAACATAAGTCTGAAACATTTGAAAAGTTCAAAGAATTTCAAATTGAAGTGGAAAATCATCGTAACAAGAAAATAAAGTTTCTATGATCTGATCGTGGAGGAGAATATTTGAGTTACGAGTTTGGTCTACATTTGAAACAATGCGGAATAGTGTCACAACTCACGCCACCCGGAACACCACAGCGAAATGGTGTGTCCGAACGTCGTAATCGTACTTTACTAGATATGGTGCGATCTATGATGTCTCTTACTGATTTACCGTTATCGTTTTGGGGTTATGCTTTAGAGATGGTTGCATTCACGTTAAATAGGGCACCATCAAAATCCGTTGAGACGACGCCTTATGAACTGTGGTTTGGCAAGAAACCCAAGTTGTCGTTTCTTAAAGTTTGGGGTTGTGATGCTTATGTGAAAAAGCTTCAACCTGATAAGCTCGAACCCAAATCGAGAAATGTGTCTTCATAGGATACCCAAAGGAAACTGTTGGGTACACCTTCTATCACAGATCCGAAGGCAAGGCATTTGTTGCTAAGAATGGATCCTTTCTAGAGAAGGAGTTTCTCTCAAAAGAAGTGAGTGCGAGGAAAGTAGAACTTGATGAGGTAACTGTACCTGCTCCCTTATTGGAAAGTAGTTCATCACAGAAACCGGTTTTTGTGACACCTACACCAATCAGTGAAGAAGCTAATGATATTGATCATGAAACTTCAGATCAAGTACTACCGAACCTTGTAGGTCAATCAGAGTAAAATCCGCACCAGAGTGGTATGGTAATCCTATTCTGGAGGTCATGTTACTTGACCAAGGCGAACCTACAAACTATGAAGAAGCGATGGTGAGCCCAGATTCCGCAAAATGGCTTGAGTCCATGAAATCTGAGATGGGATCCATGTATGAGAACAAAGGGTGGACTTTGGTTGAATTGCCCGATGATCGGCAAGCCATAGAGAATAAATGGATCTTCAAGAAGAAGACTGACACTAACGGTAATGTTACTGTCTACAAAGCTCGACTTGTTGCGAAAGGTTTTCGACAAGTTCAAGGAGTTGACTACAATGAGACTTTCTCACCCGTAGCGATGCTTAAGTCTGTCCGAATCATGTTAGCAATTGCCGCATCTTATGATTATGAAATTTGGCAAATGGATGTCAAAACTGCATTCCTGAATGGATTTCTAGAAGAAGAGTTGTATATGATGCAACCGGAAGGTTTTGTTGATCCAAAGGGAGCTACCAAAGTGTGCAAGCTCCAGCGATCCATTTATGGACTGGTGCAAGCCTCTCGGAGTTGGAATAAACGTTTTGATAGTGTGATCAAAGCATATGGTTTTATACAGACTTTTGGAGAAGCCTGTATTTACAAGAAATTTAGTGGGAGCTTGTCCATTTTGCATCATGCTTTTATATCGATATTTATTGCATTATGGGCTGTTATTACACATTATGTCACAATACTTATGCCTATTCTCTCTTATTTTACAAGGTTTACATGAAGAGGGAGAATGCCGGCAGCTGGAATTCTAGGCTGGAAAAGGAGCAAATATTAGAGACCTATTCTGCACAATTCCAAAAGTCCTAAAACTCCACGGAAGTTACTTTTGGGAATAATAAAAAATACTGAGCGAAGAAAATACCAGAGGGGACCCACACCCTGGGCACGACGGTGGGGGGCGCGCCCTACCCCCCTGGGCGCGCCCCCTACCTCGTGGCCCCCTGGTGGCCCTCCGGTTCCCATCTTCTGCTATATGAAGTATTTCGTCCGAAGAAAAATCATAAGCAAGCTTTCGGGATGAGACTCCGCCGCCACGAGGTGGAACCTTGGCGGAACCAATCTAGGGCTTTGGCGGAGCTGTTCTGCCGGGGACACTTCCCTCCGGGAGGGGGAAATCATCGCCATCGTCATCACCAACGATCCTCTCATCGGGAGGGGGTCCATCTTCATCAACATCTTCACCAGCACCATCTCCTCTCAAACCCTAGTTCATCTCTTGTATCCAATTCTTGTCTCTAAGTCTGAGATTGGTACCTGTAGGTTGCTAGTAGTGTTGATTACTCCTTGTAGTTGATGCTAGTTGGTTTACTTGGTGGAAGATCATATGTTCAGATCCATTATGCATATTAATACCCCTCTGATTATGAACATGAATATGCTTTGTGAGTAGTTACGTTTGTTCCTGAGGACATGGGAGAAGTCTTGCTATTAGTAGTCATGTGAATTTGGTATTCGTTCGATATTTTGATGAGATGTATGTTGTCTCTCCTCTAGTGGTGTCATGTGAACGTCGACTACATGACACTTCACCATTATTTGGGCCTAGAGGAAGGCATTGGGAAGTAATAAGTAGATGATGGGTTGCTAGAGTGACAGAAGCTTAAACCCTAGTTTATGCATTGCTTCGTAAGGGGTTGATTTGGATCCATATGTTTCATGATATGGTTAGGTTTACCTTAATACTTCTTTTGTAGTTGCGGATGCTTGCAATAGGACTTAATCATAAGTGGGATGCTTGTCCAAGTAAGGACAGCACCAAAGCACCGGTCCACCCACATATCAAATTATCAAAGTACCGAACACGAATCATATGAACGTGATGAAAACTAGCTTGACGATAATTCCCATGTGTCCTCGGGAGCGCTTTTCTCTATATAAGAGTTTGTCCAGGCTTGTCCTTTGCTACAAAAAGGATTGGGCCACCTTGCTGCACTTTATTTACTTTTGTTACTTGTTGATCGTTACAAATTATCTTATCACAAAACTATCTGTTACCTATAATTTCAGTGCTTGCAGAGAATACCTTTCTGAAAACCGCTTATTATTTACTTTTGCTCCTCATTGGGTTCGACACTCTTACTTATCGAAAAGACTACGATAGATCCCCTATACTTGTGGGTCATCAAGACTCTTTTCTGGCGCCGTTGCCGGGGAGTGAAGCGCCTTTGGTAGGCGGAATTTGGTAAGGGAAAATTTATATAGTGTGCTGAAATTTACTGTCACTTGTTACTATGGAAAGTAATCCTCTGAGGGGCTTGTTCGGGGTATCTTCACCCCGACCAGTAGAGCAAAGAGTTGCTCCTCAACCTACTGAACCTACTGAAAATGAAAATGTCTACTTTGAAATTCCTTCGGGTATGATAGAGAAACTGCTAGCTAATCCTTTTGCAGGAGATGGAACATTGCATCCCGATTTACACTTAATCTATGTGGATGAAGTTTGTGGATTATTTAAGCTTGCAGGTATGCCCGATGATGTTATCAAGAAGAAGGTCTTCCCTTTATCTTTGAAGGGAGATGCATTGACATGGTACAGGCTATGTGATGATATGGGATCATGGGACTATAAGTGATTGAAATTGGAATTTCATCAGAAGTTTTATCCTATGAATCTTGTTCACCGTGATTGTAATTATATATATAATTTTTGGCCTCGCGAAGGAGAAAGCATGGCTCAAGCTTGGGGGAGGCTTAAGTCAATGTTATATTCATTCCCCAATCATGAGCTCTCAAGTGAAATGATTATTCAAAATTTTTATGCTCGGCTTTCTGACAACAATCGCTCCATGCTCGATACTTCTTGTACTGGTTCCTTTATGATGAAGACTATTGAATTCAAATGGAATTTATTGGAGAGAATTAAACGCAACTCTGAAGATTGGGATCTCGATGAAGGTAAGGAGTCAGGTATAACACCTAAGTTTGATTGTGTTAAATCTTTTATGGATACTGATGTTTTCCATAAATTTAGCACTAAATATGGACTTGACTCTGAGATAGTAGCTTCTTTCTGTGAATCCTTTGCTACTCATGTTGATCTCCCTAAGGAGAAGTGGTTTAATCATCCTCCCATAGAAGTAAAAGTAGTTGCACCTATTAAAGTTGAAGAAAAGACTATCACTTATAATGATCCTATTGTTCCTACTGCTTATGTTGAGAAACCACCTTTCCCTGTTAGAATAAAGGATCATGCTAGAGCTTCAACTGTGGTTCGTAAAAGCAATATTAGAACTTATACACCTCCTGAGCAAGTTAAGGTTGAACCTAATATTGCTATTGTTAAGGATCTCTTGGCTGATAATATTGATGGGCATGTTATTTATTTCTGTGAAGAAACTGCTAGAATTGCTAAACCTTGTGCTAAAGATAAACATAGACCTGTGGTAGGCATGCCTGTTATTTCAGTTAAAATAGGAGATCATTGTTATCATGGCTTGTGTGATATGGGTTCCAGTGCTAGTGCAATACCTATTTCTTTATATCAAGAAATTATGCATGATATTACACCTGCTGAGTTAGAAGAAATCGATGTCACAATTAAGCTTGCCAATAGAGATACTATTTCACCAATTAGGACTGTTAGATGTTGAAGTCTTGTGTGGGAAAACTAAATATCCTGCTGATTTCGTTGTTCTTGGTTCCTCACAAGATAGCTTTTGTCCCATTATATTTGGTAGACCCTTCTTGAACACTGTTAATGCTAAGATAAACTACGAAAAGGATGTTGTTACTATTGGTTTGGGTGATATGTCTCATGAGTTCAATTTTTCTAAATTCGTAGACAACACCATGAAGAGGAATTGCCTAGTAAGGATGAAATTATTAGTCTTGCTTCTATTGTCGTGCCTCCTAGTGATCCTTTAGAACAATATTTGCTAGACCATGAAAATGATATGTTTATGAATGAAAAAAGGGAAATAGATGAAGTATCTTTAAACAGGGACCTATTCTGAAACACAACTTGCCTATTGAAATCCTAGGGGATCCTCCTCCACCCAAGGGTGATCCCGTGTTTGAGCTTAAACCATTGCCTGATACTCTTAAATATGCTTATCTTGATGAAAAGAAGATATATCCTGTTATTATTAGTGCTAACCTTTTAGAGAAGGAGGAAGAAAAATTATTGAAAACTCTGAAGAAGCACCGTGCTGCTATTGGATATACTCTTGATGATCTTAAGGGCATTAGTCCCACTCTATGTCAACACAAAATAAATCTGGAGAAAGACGCCAAACCAGTTATTGATCATCAACGACGATTAAATCCTAAGATGGAAGGAGTGGTAAGAAAGGAAATATTAAAGCTCCTTGAGGCAGGTATAATTTATCCCGTTGCTGATAGCCAGTGGGTAAGTCCTGTCAATTGTGTCCCTAAGAAGGGAGGTATTACTGTCGTTCCTAATGATAAAGATGAATTAATTCCGCAAAGAATTATTATAGGTTATAGGATGGTAATTGACTTCCATAAATTAATAAGGCTACTAAAAAGGATCATTACCCCTTACCTTTTATTGATCAAATGCTAGAAAGATTATCCAAACATACACATTTTTGTTTTCTAGATGGTTACTCTGGTTTCTCTCAAATACCTGTGTCAGCTGATGATCAAGCTAAGACCACTTTTACTTGCCCTTTCGGTACTTTTGCTTATAGATGTATGCCTTTTGGTTTATGTAATGCACCTGCTACCTTTCAAAGATGCATGATGACTATATTCTCTGATTTTTGTGAAAAGATTTGTGAGGTTTTCATGGATGAGTTCTCCGTCTATGGATCCTCTTTTGATGATTGCTTGAGCAACCTTGATCGAGTTTTGTAGAGATGTGAAGACACTAACCTTGTCTTGAATTGGGAGAAGTGCCACTTTATGGTTAATGAAGGTATTTTCTTGGGGCACAAAATTTCTGAAAGAGGCATTGAAGTTGATAAAGCTAAAGTCGATGCTATTGAAAAGATGCCATGTCCCAAGGACATCAAAGGTATAAGAAGTTTTCTTGGTCATGCCAGTTTTTATAGGAGGTTCATTAAGGACTTCTCAAAAATTTCTCGGCCTTTGACTAATCTATTACAAAAAGATATACCATTTGTCTTTAATGATGATTGTGTAGAAGCATTTGAAATACTTAAGAAAGCATTGATTTCTGCACCTATTGTTCAGCCACCTGATTGGAATTTACCCTTTGAAATTATGTGTGATGCTAGTGATTATGCTGTAGGTGCTGTTCTAGGGCAAAGAGTTGATAAGAAATTAGATGTTATTCAATACGCTAGTAAAACTCTAGACAGTGCTCAGAAAAATTATGCTACTACTGAAAAAGAATTCTTAGGAGTTGTATTTGCTTGTGATAAGTTCAGACCTTATATTGTTGATTCTAAAGTAACTATTCACACGGATCATGCTGCTATTAAATATCTTATGGAAAAGAAAGATGCTAAACCTAGACTTATTAGATTGGTTCTCTTGCTACAAGAATTTGATTTGCACATTATTGATAGAAAGGGAGCTGAGAACCCCGTTGCAGACAACTTGTCTAGGTTAGAGAATGTTCTTGATGACCCACTACCTATTGATGATAGCTTTCCTGATGAACAATTAAATGTCATAAATGCTTCTCGTACTGCTCCATGGTATGCTGATTATGCTAATTACATTGTTGCTAAATTTATACCAGCAAGTTTCACATACCAGCAAAAGAAAAAAAAATTCTACGATTTGAGACATTACTTTTGGGATGACCCACATCTAAAGAAGGAGTAGATGGTGTTATTAGGCGTTGTGTACCTGAGCATGAACAGGAACAGATCCTATGCAAGTGTCACTCCGAGGCTTATGGAGGACACCACGTTTGAGATAGAACTGCACATAAGGTATTGCAATCCGGTTTTTATTGGCCTACTCTCTTCAAGGATGCCCGTAAGTTTGTCTTATCTTGTGATGAATGTCAAAGAATTGGTAATATTAGTAGACGTCAGGAAATGCCTATGAATTATTCACTTGTTATTGAACCATTTGATTTTGGGGCTTTGATTATATGGGACCGTTTCCTGCCTCTAATGGATATACTCATATTTTAGTTGGTGTTGATTACGTTACTAAGTTGGTAGAAGCTATTCCAACTAGTAGTGCTGATCATAACACTTCTATTAAGATGCTTAAAGAAATTATTTTTTCGAGGTTTGGAGTCCCTATATATTTAATGACTGATGGTGGTTCACATTTTATTCATGGTGCTTTCTGTAAAATGCTTGCCAAGTATGATGTTAATCATAGAATTGCATCTCCTTATAACCCACAGTCTAGTGGTCAAGTAGAATTGAGCAATAGAGAACTCAAATTAATTTTGCAAAAGACTGTTAATAGATCTAGAAAGAATTGGTCCAAGAAACTTGATGATGCATTATGGGCCTATAGAACTGCATATAAAAATCCTATGGGTATGTCTCCGCATAAAATGGTTTATGGAAAAGCATGTCACTTACCTCTTGAACTAGAACATAAGGCATATTGGGCTATTAAATAGCTCAACTATGATTTCAAACTTGCCAGTTGCTACCTCTTGAGCATTGCGTTGGTTTTCCCTTGAAGAGGAAAGGGTGATGCAGCAAAGTAGCGTAAGTATTTCCCTTAGTTTTTGAGAACCAAGGTATCAATCCGGTAGGAGGCTACGCGCGAGTCCCTCGCACCTACACAAAACAAATAAATCCTCGCAACCAACGCGATAAGGGGTTGTCAATCCCTACACGGTCAGTTACGAGAGTGAGATATGATAAGATAATATTTTTGGTATTTTCGTGATAAAGATGCAAAGTAAAATAAAAGCAAAGTAGAAAGCAACGGAAATAACTAAGTGTTGAAAGATTAATATGATGGAAGATAGACCCGGGGGCCATAGGTTTCACTAGTGGCTTCTCTCAAGAGCATAAGTATTTTACGGTGGGTGAACAAATTACTGTTGAGCAATTGACAGAATTGAGCATAGTTATGAGAATATCTAGGTATGATCATGTATATAGGCATCACGTCCGAGACAAGTAGACCGACTCCTGCCTGCATCTACTACTATTACTCCACACATCGACCGCTATCCAGCATGCATCTAGAGTATTAAGTTCATAAGAACAGAGTAACGCCTTAAGCAAGATGAGATGATGTAGAGGGATAAATTCATGCAATATGATAAAAAAAACCCATCTTGTTATCCTCGATGGCAACAATACAATTCGTGCCTTGCTGCCCCTACTGTCACTGGGAAAGGACACCGCAAGATTGAACCCAAAGCTAAGCACTTCTCCCATTGCAAGAAAGATCAATCTAGTAGGCCAAACCAAACTGATAATTCGAAGAGACTTGCAAAGATAACCAATCATACATAAAAGAATTCAGAGAAGATTCAAATATTGTTCATAGATAAACTTGATCATAAACCCACAATTCATCGGTCTCAACAAATACACCGCAAAAGAAGACTACATCGAATAGATCTCCACGAGAGAGGGGGAGAACATTGTATTGATATCCAAAAAGAGAGAAGAAGCCATCTAGCTAATAACTATGGTCCCGAAGGTCTGAGGTAAACTAGTCACACATCATCGCAGAGGCTATGGTGTTGATGTAGAAGCCCTCCGTGATCGATGCCCCTTCCGGCGGAGCTCCGGAACAGGCCCCAAGATGGGATCTCGTGGGTACAGAAGGTTGCGGCGGTGGAATTAGGTTTTTGGCTCCGTATCTGATCGTTTGGGGGTACGTAGGTATATATAGGAGGAAGGAGTACGTCGGTGGAGCAACGTGGGGCCCATGAGGGTGGAGGGCGCGCCCAGGGGGGGTAGGCGCGCCCCCTATCTTGTGGCCTCCTGGAAGCTTCCTTGACGTAGGGTCCAAGTCTCCTGGATCATGTTCGTTCCAAAAATCAGGTTCCCGAAGGTTTCATTCCGTTTGGACTCCGTTTGATATTCTTTTTCTGCGAAACTCTGAAATAGGCAAAAAACAACAATTCTGGGCTGGGCCTCCGGTTAATAGGTTAGTCCCAAAAATAATATAAAAGTGAATAATAAATCCCAATAATGTCCAAAACAGAAGATAATATAGCATGGAGCAATCAAAAATTATAGATACGTTGGAGACGTATCAAGCATCCCCAAGCTTAATTCCTGCTCGTCCTCGAGTAGGTAAATGATAAAAACAGAATTTTTGATGCGGAATGCTACTTAGCATAATTTCAAAGTAATTCTTCTTATTGTGGCATGAATGTTCAGATTTGATATGATTCAAGATAAAAGTTTAATGTTGACATAAAAACAATAATATTTCAAGCATACTAACTAAGCAATTATGTCTTATCAAAATAACATGGCCAAAGCAAGTTATCCCTACAAAATCATATAGTCTGGCTATGCTCCATCTTCCCCACACAAAATTGTCATATCATGTACGACCCCGGTTTTAGCCAAGCAATTGGTTCATACTTTTAACGCACTTCAGCCTTTTCAACTCTTACGCAATACATGAGCGCAAGCCATGGATATAGCACTATGGTGGAATAAGGTATAATGGTAGGGGTTATGTGGGAAGACAAAAAAAGAAAAAAAAAAGTCTCACATCAACGAGGCTAATCAACGGGCTATGGAGATGCCCATCAATTGATGTTAATGCGAGGAGTAGGGATTGCCATGCAACGGATGCACTAGAGCTATAAGTGTATGAAAGCTCAAAAAGAAACTAAGTGGGTGTGCATCCAACTTGCTTGCTCACGAAGACCTCGGGCATTTGAGGAAGCCCATCATTGGAATATACAAGCCAAGTTCTATAATGAAATTTCCCACTAGTATATGAAAGTGACAAAATGAGAGACTCTCTATTATGAAGATCATGGTGTTACTTTGAAGCACAAGTGTGGTAAAAGGATAGTAACATTGTCCCTTCTCTCTTTTTCTCTCATTTTTTTATTTGGGCCTTTTCTTTTTTTTATGGCCTCTTTTTTTTAGTCCGGAGTCTCATCCCGAATTGTGGGGGAATCATAGTCTCCATCATCCTTTCCTCACTTGGGACAATGCTCTAATAATGATGATCATCACACTTTTATTTACTTACAACTCATGAATTACAACTCAATACTTAGAACAAAATATGACTCTATATGAATGCCTCCGGCGGTGTACCGGGATATGCAATGAATCAAGAGCGACATGTATGAAAGAATTATGAATGGTGGCTTTGCCACAAATACAATGTCAACTACATGATCATGCAAAGCAATATGACAATAATGGAAACGGTGGAAAGTTGCATGGCAATATATCTCGGAATGGCTATGGAAATGCCATGATAGGTAGGTATGGTGGCTGTTTTGAGGAAGATATAAGGAGGTTTACGTGTGATAGAGCGTATCATATCATGGGGTTTGGATGCACCAGCGAAGTTTGCACCAACTCTCAAGGTGACAAAGGGCAATGCGCGGTACCGAAGAGGCTAGAAAATTGCGGAAAGGTAAGTGTGCGTATAATCCATGGACTCACATTAGTCATAAAGAACTCATATACTTATTGCAAAAATTTATTAGCCCTCGAAGCAAAGTACTACTACGCATGCTCCTAGGGGAAGGGTTGGTAGGAGTTAACCATCGCGCGATCCCGACCGCCACACAAAGGAAGACAATCAACAAATACTTCATGCTCCGACTTCGTTACATAACGGTTCACCATACGTGCATGCTACGGGAATCACAAACTCCAACACATGTATTTTTCAATTCCACAATTACTCAACTAGCACAACTTGTTGGAAATATGCCCTAGAGGCAATAATAAAATGGTTAGTATTGTATTTCCTTGTTCATGATAATTGTCTATTGTTCATGCTATAATTGTATTAACTGGAAATCGTAATACATGTGTGAATACATAGACCACAACATGTCCCTAGTAAGCCTCTAGTTGACTAGCTCGTTGATCAATAGATGGTTATGGTTTCCTGACCATGGACATTGGATGTCATTGATAATGGGATCACATCATTAGGAGAATGATGTGATGGACAAGACCCAATCCTAAGCATAGCACAAGATCGTGTAGTTCGTTTGCTAAGAGCTTTTCTAATGTCAAGTATCGTTTCCTTAGACCATGAGATTGTGCAACTCCCGGATACCGTAGGAATGCTTTGGGTGTACCAAACGTCACAACGTAACTGGGTGGCTATAAAGGTGCACTACAGGTATCTCCGAAAGTGTCTGTTGGGTTGGCACGAATCGAGACTGGGATTTGTCACTCCGTATGACGGAGAGGTATCTCTGGGCCCACTCGGTAATGCATCATCATAATGAGCTCAATGTGACTAATGAGTTAGCCATGGGATCATGCGTTACGGAATGAGTAAAGAGACTTGCCGGTAACGAGATTGAACAAGGTATAGGGATACCGACGATCGAATCTCGGGCAAGTAACATACCGATAGACAAAGGGAATTGTATACGGGATTGATTGAATCCCCGACATCATGGTTCATCCGATGAGATCATCGTGGAACATGTGGGAGCCAACATGGGTATCCAGATCCCGCTGTTGGTTATTGGTCGGAGAACGTCTCGGTCATGTCTGCATGGTTCCCGAACCCGTAGGGTCTACACACTTAAGGTTCGGTGACGCTAGAGTTGTTATGGGAAATAGTATGTGGTTACTGAAGGTTGTTTGGAGTCCCGGATGAGATCCCAGACGTCACGAGGAGTTCCGGAATGGTCCGGAGACGAAGATTTATATATGGGAAGTCCTTATTCGGTCGCCGGAAGTGTTCGGGGGTATATCGGTATTGTACCGGGACCACCGAAAGGGTTCCGGGGGTCCACCGGGAGGGTCCACCTGCCCCGGAGGGCCCTATGAGCCGAATATAGAGGGGAACCAGCCCCTAGGTGGGCTGGGCGCCAAACCCCCTAGGGCCCATGCGCCTAGGGTTGGGGGGAAACCCTAAAGGGGGCGCCCCCCTTGGCTTGGGGGGCAAGCCTCCCCCCTTGGCCGCCGCCTCCCCTCTAGATCCATCTGGAGGGGGCCGGCCCCCCTCTCCCTTGCCCCTATAAATAGAGGGGGGTGGGAGGGCAGCCGCACCCCTGACAAGGCGCAGCCCTCTCCTCCTCCAACTCCTCCTCCTCCTCCGTAGTGCTTAGCGAAGCTCTGCCGGGGAACCACGAGCTCCATTGCCACCATGCCGTCGTGCTGCTGGAGTTCTCCCTCAACTTCTCCTCTCCCCTTGCTGGATCAAGAAGGAGGAGATGTCCCCAGGCTGTACGTGTGTTGAACGCGGAGGCGCCGTCCGTTCTGCGCTAGATCGGATCTTCCGCGATTTGAATCGACGCGAGTACGACTCCATCAACTGCGTTCTTGTAACGCTTCCGCTTAGCGATCTTCAAGGGTATGAAGATGCACTCCCTCTCTCTCTTTGCTAGCATCTCCTGGATTGATCTTGGTGACACGTAGGAAAATTTTGAATTATTGCTACGTTCCCCAAGAGTGGCATCATGAGCTAGGTCTATGCGTAGATTCTATGCACGAGTAGAACACAAAGTAGTTGTGGGCGATGATTTGTTTAATTTGCTTACCGTTACTAGTCTTATCTTGATTCGGCGGCATTGTGGGATGAAGCGGCCCGGACCGACCTTACATGTACTCTTACGTGAGACAGGTTCCACCGACTGACATGCACTTGATGCATAAGGTGGCTAGCGGGTGTCTGTCTCTCCCACTTTAGTCGGATCGGATTCGATGAAGAGGGTCCTTATGAAGGGTAAATAGCAATTGACATATCACCGTTGTGGCTTTTGCATAGGTAAGAAACGTTCTTGCTAGAAACCCATAGCAGCCACGTAAAACATGCAACAACAATTAGAGGACGTCTAACTTGTTTTTGCAGGGTATGCTATGTGATGTGATATGGCCAAAAGGATGTGATGAATTATATATATGTGATGTATGAGATTGATCATGTTCTTCTAATAGGAATCACGACTTGCATGTCGATGAGTATGACAACCGGCAGGAGCCATAGGAGTTGTCTTAATTTATTGTATGACCTGCGTGTCAATGAAAAACGCCATGTAATTACTTTACTTTATTGCTAACCGTTAGCCATAGTAGTAGAAGTAATAGTTGGCGAGACAACTTCATGAAGACACGATGATGGAGATCATGATGATGGAGATCATGGTGTCATGCCGGTGACGAAGGTGATCATGCCGCGCCTCGAAGATGGAGATCAAAAGGCGCAAGATGATACTGGCCATATCATGTCACTTTATGATTTGCATGTGATGTTTGTCATGTTTACATCTTATCTGCTTAGAACGATGGTAGCATAAATAAGATGATCCCTCGCTAAAATTTCAAGAAAGTGTCCCCCCTAACTGTGCACCGTTGCGAAGGTTCGTTGTTTCGAAGCACCACGTGATGATCGGGTGTGATAGATTCTAACGTTCGCATACAATGGGTCTAAGCCAGATTTACACATGCGAAACACTTAGGTTGACTTGACGAGCCTAGCATGTACAGACATGGCCTCGAAACACAAGAGACCGAAAGGTCGAACATGAGTCGTATAGTAGATACGATCAACATGAAGATGTTCACCGATGATAACTAGTCCGTCTCACGTGATGATCGGACACGGCCTAGTTGACTCGGATCATGTATCACTTAGATGACTAGAGGGATGTCTATCTAAGTGGGAGTTCATTAAATAATCAGATGAACTTAATTATCATGAACATAGTCAAAAGGTCTTTGCAAATTATGTCATAGCTTATGCTTTAGTTCTACTGTTTAAGATATGTTCCTAGAGAAAATTTAGTTGAAAGTTGATAGTAGCAATTATGCGGACTGGGTCCGTATACTGAGGATTGTCCTCATTGCTGCGTAGAAGGCTTATGTCCTTAATGCACCGCTCGGTGTGCTGAACCTCGAGCGTTGTCTGTGGATGTTGCGAACATCTGACATACACGTGTTGATGACTACGTGATAGTTCAGTGTGTAATGCTAACGGTTTAGAATTGAGGCGCCAAAGACGTTTTTGAAACGTCGCAGAACATATGAGATGTTCCAAAGACTGAAATTGGGATTTCAGACTAGTGCCCACGTCAAGAGGTATGAGACCTCTGACAAGTTTCTTAAGACTGCAAACTAAGGGAGGAAAGCTCAATCGTTGAGCATGTGCTCAGATTGTCTGAGTACTACAATCGCTTGAATCGAGTGGGAGTTAATCTTCCAGATGAGATAGTGATGGTTCTCCATAGTCACTGCCACCAAGCTATTAGAGCTTCGTGATGAACTATAACATATCAGGGATAGACATGATGATCCTCGAGCAACTCGCGATGTTTGACACTGCGAAAGTAGAAATCAAGTAGGAACATCAATTGTTGATGGTTAGTAAAACCACTAGTTTCAAGAAGGGCAAGGGAAAGAAGGGATACTTCATGAAACGGCAAATCAGTTGCTGCTCTAGTGAAGAAACCCAAGGTTGAACCCAAACCCGAGACTAAGTGCTTCTGTAATGAGGGGAACGGTCACTGAAGCAGAACTACCCTAGATACTTGGTAGATGAGAAGGCAGGCAAGGTCGACAGAAGTATATTGGATATACATTATATTAATGTGTACTTTACTAGTACTCCTAGTAGCACCAGGGTATTAGATACCGGTTCGGTTGCTAAGTGTAGGGTAACTCAAAATAAAAGGCTACGGAATAAACGGAGACTAGTTAAAGGTGAGATGACGATATGTGTTGGAAGTGTTTCCAAGGTTGATGTGATCAAGCATCGCATGCTCCCTCTACCATCGAGATTGGTGTTAAACCTAAATAATTGTTATTTGGTGTTTGCGTTGAGCATAGACATGATTGGATTATGTTTATCGCAATACGGTTATTCATTTAAGGAGAATAATGGTTACTCTATTTATTTGAATAATACCTTCAATGGTCTTGCACCTAAAATGAATGGTTTATTGAATCTCGATCGTAGTGATACACATGTTCATGCCAAAAGATATAAGATAGTAATGATAGTACCACATACTTGTGGCACTGCCACTTGAGTCATATTGGTATAAAACGCATGAAGAAGCTCCATGTTGATGGATCTTTGGACTCACTCGTTTTTGAAAAGATTGAGACATGCGAACCATGTCTATTGGTAGATATGCACGAAGAAACTCCATACAGATGGATCGTTTGGACTCACTTGATTTTGAATCACTTGAGACATGCAAATCATAACACATGGGCAAGATGACTGAAAGGCCTCGTTTTTAGTAAGATGGAACAAGAAAGCAACTTGTTGGAAGTAATACATTTTGATGTGTGCAGTCCAATGAGTGCTGAGGCACGCAGTGGATATCGTTATGTTCTTACTTCACAGATGATTTGAGTACATGTTGAGTATATTTACTTGATGAAACACAAGTCTGAATTATTGAAAGGTTCAAGTAATTTCAGAGTGAAGTTGAAGATCGTCGTGACAAGAGGATAAAATGTCCGTGATATGATCATAGAGATGAATATCTGAGTTACGAGTTTGGCACACAATTAAGACATTGTGGAAATTGTTTCACAACTAATACCGCCTGGAACACCATAGTGTGATGGTGTGTCCGAACATCAAAACTGCACCCTATTGGATATGGTGCATACCATGATGTCTCTTATCGAATTACACTATCGTTTATGGGTTAGGCATTAGAGACAACCGCATTCACTTTAAATAGGGCACCACGCAATTCCGTTGAGACGACACCGTATGAACTATGGTTTAGAGAAACTTAAGCTGTCGTTTCTTAAAAGTTTGGGGCTGCGACGCTTATGTGAAAAAGTTTCAGGCTGATAAGCTCGAACCCAAAGCGGATAAATGCATCTTCATAGAATACCCAAAACAGTTGGGTATACCTCCTATTTCAGATCTGGAAGCAAAAGTGATTGTTTCTAGAAACGGGTCCTTTCTCGAGGAAAAGTTTCTCTCGAAAGAATTGAGTGGGAGGATGGTGGAGACTTGATGAGGTTATTGAACCATGACTTCAACTAGTGTGTAGCAGGGCACAGGAAGTTGTTCCTATGGCACCTACACCAATTGAAGTGGAAGCTTATGATAGTGATCATGAAACTTCGGATCAAGTCACTACCAAACCTCGTAGGTCGACAAGGATGCGTACTACTTCAGAGTGGTACGTAATCCTGTCTTGGAAGTCATGTTGCTAGACAACAATGAACCTACGAGCTATGGAGAAGCGATGGTGGGCCCAGATTCCGATGAATGGCTCGAGGCCATAAAATCCGAGAGAGGATCCATGTATAAAAACAAAGTATAGACTTTGGAAGAACTACTTGATGGTCGTAAGGTTGTTGGGTGCAGATGGATTTTAAAAGGAAGACGGACAATGATGGTAAGTGTCACCATTAAGAAAGCTCGACTTGTCGTTAAGATGTTTTCCGACAAGTTCAAGGAGTTGACTGCGATGAGACTTTCTCACTCATAGTGATGCTAAGAGTCTGTTGGAATTATATTAGCAGTTACTGCATTATTTATGAAATCTTGCAGATAGGATGTCAAAACATTGTTTCCTCGACGATTTTCTTGAGGAAAGGTTGTATGTGATACAACCAGAAGGTTTGGTCAATCCTGAAACATGCTAACAAGTATGCAAAGCTCCAGCAATCCTTCTAAGGACTGGAGTAAGCATCTCGGAGTTGGAATGTACGCTTTGATGAGATGATCAAAGATTTTGGGTTTATACAAAGTTTATGAGAAACTTGTATTTCCAACAAAGTGAGTGGGAGCACTATAGAATTTTTGATGAGTACATGTTGTTAACATATTGTTGATCAGAAATGATGTAGAATTTCTGGAAAGCTTACAAGGTTATTTTAAAAGTGTTTTTCAATGGAAAACCTGGATTAAGCTACTTGAACATTGAGCATCAAGATCTATAAGGATAGATCAAAACGCTTAATAGTACTTTCAAATGAATACATGCCGTGACAAGATTTTGAAGGAGTTCAAAATAGATCAGCAAAGAAGGAGTTCTTGGCTGTGTTACAAGGTGTGAGTATTGAGTAAGACTCAAGACCTGACCACGGCAGAAGAGAGAGAAAGGACAAAGGTTGTCCCCTATGCTTTAGACGTAGGCTCTACAGTATGCTATGTTGTGTACCGCACCTGAAGTGTGCCTTGCCATGAGTCAGTCAAGGGGTACAAGAGTGATCCAGGAATGGATCACATGACAACGGTTGAACTTATCCTTAGTATCTAGTGGACTAAGGAATTTTCTCGATTATGGAGGTGGAAAAAGAGTTCGTCGTAAAGGGTTACGTCGATGCAAACTTTGACACTAATCCGGATGACTCTGAGTAGTAAACCGGATTCGTATAGTAGAGCAGTTATTTGGAATAGCTCCAAGTAGCGCGTGGTAGCTGCATCTACAAGATGACATAGAGATTTGTAAAGCACACACGGATCTGAATGTTGCAGACCCGTTGACTAAAACCTCTCTCGTAAGCATAACATGATCAAACCCTAGAACTCATTGAGTGTTAATCACATGGTGATGTGAACTAGATTATTGAATCTAGTAAACTCTTGGGTATTAGTCACATGGTGATGTGAACTTTGAGTGTTAATCACATGGTGATGTGAACTAGATTATTGACTCTAGTGCAAGTGGGAGACTGTTGGAAATATGCCCTAAAGGCAATAATAAAATGGTTATTATTATATTTCCTTGTTCATGATAATTGTCTATTGTTCATGCTATAATTGTATTAACTGGAAAGCGTAATACATGTGTGAATACATAGACCACAACATGTCCCTAGTAAGCCTCTAGTTGACTAGCTCGTTGATCAATAGATGGTTATGGTTTCTTGACCATGGACATTGGATGTCATTGATAACGGGATCACATCATTAGGAGAATGATGTGATGGACAAGACCCAATCCAAAGCATAGCACAAGATCGTGTAGTTCGTTTGCTAAGAGCTTTTCTAATGTCAAGTATCGTTTCCCTAGACCATGAGATTGTGCAACTCCCGGATACCGTAGGAATGCTTTGGGTGTACCAAACGTCACAACGTAACTGGGTGGCTATAAAGGTGCACTACAGGTATCTCCGAAAGTGTCTGTTGGGTTGGCACGAATCGAGACTGGGATTTGTCAATCCGTATGACGGAGAGGTATCTCTGGGCCCACTCGGTAATGCATCATCATAATGAGCTCAATGTGACTAATGAGTTAGCCACGGGATCATGCGTTACGGAACGAGTAAAGAGACTTGCCGGTAACGAGATTGAACAAGGTATAGGGATACCGACGATCGAATCTCGGGCAAGTAACATACCGATAGACAAAGGGAATTGTATACGGGATTGATTGAATCCCCGACATCGTGGTTCATCCGATGAGATCATCGTGGAACTTGTGGGAGCCAACATGGGTATCCAGATCCCACTGTTGGTTATTGGCCGGAGAACGTCTCGGTCATGTCTGCATGGTTCCCGAACCCGTAGGGTCTACACACTTAAGGTTCAATGACGCTAGAGTTGTTATGGGAAATAGTATGTGGTTACCGAAGGTTGTTCGGAGTCCCGGATGAGATTGCCGGACGTCACGATGAGTTCCGGAATGGTCCGGAGACGAAGATTTATATATGGGAAGTCCTTATTCGGTCGCCGGAATTGTTCGGGGGTATATCGGTATTGTACCGGGACCACCGAAAGGGTTCCGGGGGTCCACCGGGAGGGTCCACCTGCCTGGAGGGCCCTATGGGCCGAATATAGAGGGGAACCAGCCCCTAGGTGGGCTGGGCGCCAAACCCCCCTAGGGCCCATGCGCCTAGGGTTGGGGGGAAATCCTAAAGGGGGCGCCCCCCTTGGCTTGGGGGGCAAGCCTCCCCTCCTTGGCCGCCGCCCCCCTCTAGATCCATCTGGAGGGGGCCGGCCCCTCTCTCCCTTGCCCCTATAAATAGAGGGGGGTGGGAGGGCAGCCGCACCCCTGACAAGGCGCAGCCCTCTCCTCCTCCAACTCCTCCTCCTCCTCCGTAGTGCTTAGCGAAGCTCTGCCGGAGAACCACGAGCTCCATTGCCACCATGCCGTCGTGCTGCTAGAGTTCTCCCTCAACTTCTCCTCTCCCCTTTCTGGATCAAGAAGGAGGAGATGTCCCCGGGCTGTACGTGTGTTGAACGCGGAGGTGCCGTCCGTTCGGCGCTAGATCGGATCTTCCGCGATTTGAATCGCCGCGAGTACGACTCCATCAACCGCGTTCTTGTAATGCTTCCGCTTAGCGATCTTCAAGGGTATGAAGATGCACTCCCTCTCTCTCGTTGCTAGCATCTCCTAGATTGATCTTGGTGACACGTAGGAAAATTTTGAATTATTGCTACGTTCCCCAACACAACTATGATATTACCACCTTTATATCTCAAAACAATTATCAAGCATCAAATTTCTCATGATATTAATTAAAGCAAATTGCCATGATATTTTAAGACTCTCAAAATAATATAAGTGAAGCATGAGAGATCAATAGTTTCTATAAAAAAATCCACCACCGTGCTCTAAAAGATATAAGTGAAGGACTAGAGCAAAACTATATAGCTCAAAAGATATAAGTGAAGCACATAGAGTATTCTAATAAATTCCGAATCATGTGTGTCTCTCTCAAAAGGTGTGTACAGCAAGGATGATTGTGGTAAACTAAAAAACAAAGACTCAAATCATACAAGACGCTCCAAGCAAAACACATATCATGTGGTGAATAAAAATATAGCTCCAAGTAAAGTTACCGATGGAAGTAGACGAAAGAAGGGATGCCTTCCGGGGCATCCCCAAGCTTTGGATTTATGGTGTCCTTAGATTATCTTGGGGGTGCCATGGGCATCCCCAAGATTAGGCTCTTGCCACTCCTTGTTCCATAATCCATCAAATATTTTACCCAAAACTTGAAAACTTCACAACACAAAACTTAGCAGAAAATCTCATGAGCTCCGTTAGCGAAAGAAAACAAAAGACCATTTCAAGGTACTGTAATGAACTCATTCTTTATTTATATTGGTGTTAAACCTACTGTATTACAACTTCTCTATGGTTTATAAACTCTTTTACTAGCCATAGATTCATCAAAATAAGCAAACAACACACGAAAAACAGAATCTGTCAAAAACAGAACAGTCTGTAGTAATCTGTAACTAACGCAAACTTCTGGAACTCCAAAAAATCAGCCAAAATAGGACGGCCTAGGCAATTTGTTTATTGATCAGCAGAAATTGGAATAAATGTTTTATCACGTTCTGGTGATTTCTAACAATTATTTTCGTGAACAGAAAGTTTCTGGAATTTTCTGCAAGATCAAATAACTATCATCCAAGAAGATCCTATAGGTTTAACTTGGCACAAACACTAACTAAAACATGAAAACACATCTAACGAGAGACTAGAACAAATATTTATTCCTAAACAGAAGCAAAAAAGCAAAAAACTAAAAATAAAATTGGGTTGCCTCCCAACAAGCGCTATCGTTTAACGCCCCTAGCTAGGCATACAAGCAAGGATAGATCTAGGTATTGTCCTCTTTGGTGGGCAATCCATAAGTGGATCTCATGATAGATTCATATGGTAATTTTACTTTCTTCCTAGGGAAGTGTTCCATGCCTTTCTTTAACTACTCACACATCATCAGAGAGGCTATCGTGTTGATGTAGAAGCCCTCCGTGATCGATGCCCCTTCCGGCGGAGCTCCGGAACAGGCCCCAAGATGAGATCTCGTGGGTACAGAAGGTTGCGGCGGTGGAATTAGGTTTTTGGCTCCGTATCTGATCGTTTGGGGGTACGTAGGTTTACATAGGAGGAAGGAGTACGTCGGTGGAGCAACATGGGGCCCACGAGGGTGGAGGGCGCGCCCAGGGGGGTAGGCGCCCCCCTACCTTGTGGCCTCCTGGAAGCTTCCTTGACGTAGGGTCCAAGTCTCCTGGATCATGTTCGTTCCAAAAATCATGTTCCCGAAGGTTTCATTCCGTTTGGACTCCGTTTGATATTCTTTTTCTGCGAAACTCTGAAATAGGCAAAAAACAACAATTCTGGGCTGGGCCTCCGGTTAATAGGTTAGTCCCAAAAATAATATAAAAGTGAATAATAAAGCCCAATAATGTCCAAAACAGAAGATAATATAGCATGGAGCAATGAAAAATTATAGATACATTGGAGACGTATCACCGGTGAGAAGAGGCTATTTGACATTAGCTCACTTGACGAATGGAGAACCCAAGCCTATGAGAATGCCAAGCTGTTTAAAGAAAAAGTTAAAAGATGGCATGACAAAAGAATACAAAAGCGTGAGTTTAATGTAGGTGATTACGTATTATTATACAACTCTCGTTTAAGATTTTTTGCAGGAAAACTTCTCTCTAAATGGGAAGGTCCTTACGTTATCGAGGAGGTCTATCGTTCCGGTGCCATAAAAATCAACAATTTCGAAGGCACAAATCCGAAGGTGGTGAACGGTCAAAGAATCAAACATTATATCTCAGGTAATCCTATAAACGTTGAAACTAATATTATTGAAACCGTAACCCCGGAGGAATACATAAGCGACACTTTCCAGAACATTTCAGACTCCGAAAAGGAATAGGTATGTGGTACGGTAAGTAAACCGACTCCAAAACAGTTCTAATGGCAAATTTTCTCCGTTTTGGAATATTTAGAAAAATAGAAAAATAAGAAGCAGACTGGGAAGGACACGAGGCCTCCACGAGGGTGGAGGGCACGCCCCCTGCCTCGTGGGCACCTCGTGTGCTCTCCGGACTCCGTTTTCTTTCACGATACGTATTTTGGTCGGTAAAAATTCATTATATAATCTCCCGAAGGTTCTGACTCCTGTATCACGCAATTATCCTCTATTCTTGTTTCGAGCTGTTTTCTGTCAGGGTTGTTGTCGATGTCAAAACCGGCGGATCTTGGGTAGGGGGTCCCGAACTGTGCGTCTAAGGCGGATGGTAACAGGAGGCGGGGGACACAATGTTTACCCAGGTTCGGGCCCTCTCGATGGAGGTAATACCCTACTTCCTGCTTGATTGATCTTGATGATATGAGTATTACAAGAGTTGATCTACCACGAGATCGTAGAGGCTAAACCCTAGAAGCTAGCCTATGGTTATGATTGTTCTCGTCCTACGGACTAAACCCTCCGGTTTATATAGACACTAGAGGGGGCTAGGGTTACATGGAGTCGGTTACAAGGGAGGAGATCTACAGATCCGAATTGCCAAGCTTGCCTTCCATGCCAAGGAGAGTCCCACCCGGACACGGGACGAAGTCTTCAATCTTGTATCTTCATAGTCCAATAGTCCGGCCAAAGGATATAGTCCGGTTGTCCGAGGACCCCCTAATCCAGGACTCCCTCAGTAGCCCCCGAACCAGGCTTCAATGACGATGAGTCCGGCGCACAGATTGTCTTCGGCATTGCAAGGCGGGTTCTTCTCCAAATTCCGAGTACCTGTTAAGTAGTGCCCGGCTTCCCATGAATGTTGCACTCCTTGGCTTCTGCGCCTAATAATGTCTATCCTCCACGTGTCGAGCGAATGCGAGAAGTCGGGGCATTTTTACACTTGCCACCCTAACCATGTAAGTAAATCGTCTATTTAAAGAGGCGGGGATCCTCAGATCCAGATCACACCGTCCTCCCACAGCGAGTATCCATCGGAGCGCGCCCGAAAAAGTCCATCCCATCATTGCCGGCCATCGCAGCTCCTCCTCTCGCTCCCGTAGCCCTAAGCCAAGCAATTGGAAGAAGTGTTCCATCCCTCACAGCCAATTAGTAGAGTTACAGACCCAGGGATTCCTCCCTCCAGTGTATATGGTCCCCGTTCAAGCCGGTCTCGCCACCTACAACGGCGGGGAGCAAGCGGAGAGCTTTCCCAACCCATCCATGGGGGAGCGGGTATGCCTTGTCCCTTACTTATTAAGGGGGCTCGGATTTCCAATCCATCCGTTCCTCCGCGGGCTCCTGGAGTTCTACGGCCTCCAGCTACATAATTTTACCCCCACCTCCATATTACACATCGCTGGCTATGTCGCCCTTTGCGAGCTGTTTTTGGGCTGCGAAGCTCATTTCGAGCTATTGAAGAGGCTATTCTGCCTCGTACCCCGTACACAGGAGGGGTCAATATATCAAGTGGGCGGAGCCGAAATATGGCGCATCGCTGGGACCGGATACCTGTCCGGTACTTCGAAGAAAACCTTCGAAGACTGGCCTTCGGAGTGGTTTTATATGGAGGACGTCCCCCTTCCGGAACCTATTCGTATGGGCCTCCCTAAGTTTGACAACGCTCCCTTGAAGAAACGCCACAGCTGGTGCCCTCGGAGCCCCCAGGAGGAAGATAACGGAGAAGTCCTTTACCTGATGGGCCGGATAAAGACGCTGGCCAAATCAGGATTGACAATAACTGAGGTTATGTCAATATGTATAATGCGGGGGGTGCAGCCACTTCAATATCGGGGACAACCCATGTGGCACTTCAATGGAGAAGACGATGCCACCCGCTGCGGTCGTAAGGGACCGGACTCAGTCGCTGCTCTAGCGAAAATTTTGTCTGATTTGTACAAAGGAGAGGTCCTCATTAAGCCACGGGATGGATTCTCCATGTACAACCCCCCAAGTTGGGTGAGCTGCTACTTTTTACTCCAAACCTTCCCGCATTCCTCGTCATAAGTATTTACCTTGCCATTTCATAGCAGGAACTGCGAAAAGCTATGAGGGAGGTCCACAGCCCACCTCCACAACCATAGGACCCTGACCGGGCCCTCAACCCCGGACTCGAAGAAGATCCGGACACATTTGTGGAGCTTATTGACAGGACGTTCTATCAATTAAGCTGCGACGGTGCCATGGTGGCCATCATAGCCGATTATCCTGGACTACTCCCTGCATCGCATGTAAGTGAAACCGGAGTGCCAACTTCCGAGAAGGATCCCTTTTTCTGCACTTCACCTACCGCACACATATGGTGTCTTACAGGGAAGGCCCTCGAGACGACATGTCGAACCCGCAGTGACTCACCAACAAGGGGCATCGAAGCCGGGTAGGCTTAAAAGGAAGGCGGTCAGGACTGAGACGCCGTCGCAGAGGTATGAAAAAGAACCCTACTCCGTGGTTGTCGTCTTTTAAAATATAATAACGCCCATGTTTCCTAGTAGGAAAAACACTCGCCAGACTATATCCGGAGAGGTTGCTGGCCACGCCTCCACCAGTCGAGCTCCAGAGCCGGACTTAGAGGCGGATGCTAACATGGGGCCAACACCGGATGTTCCTCCTACAGAGGATGCGGATAGGCTGTCCGCTACAAATTCTGAAGTGGAGAGCGCCATGAATCACAGGCGTCGTCGGGCCGTACTCTGCGACGCTTGTTTCTCCCAAGAGGCATTCGATGCCTTCAACTCAGGAGACGCGTACATCCGAGCTTCTCAAAATGATCTTGCCAGGGCCACGGACCAGTATGTAAAGGATATACGGGTAAGAAAATCTAATAATTATGTATATCAGTAGCCCCTGAGACTTGAAACAGTTGACACAACTGATTTAAGGATCATTATTTGTGTAGGTTCTTACGGAGAAGAATACCCAGTTGTCTCAAGAGCTGGAGGAGTGCAAAGCCCAGCTTCAGGCCGCAGTTGCCGCAGTGAAGGAGTCCGAGAAGGCCCCATCTGGTAACACTTGTTTCTGTTGCAAAGAATGACATGTACTAGGTAGTATGCGGCATGCATGCAAATCTAACAATAGATTCCGCAGATGACCCCGGAGTGAATCCGGAGGTCATACGAGGCGATGAGCAACATGCTCAATGACAGCTAAAGGCTGGCGAGCGCGTGCTTAAGAAGGTTAGGCAGGAGAAAAACGATCTCCAAGATGCCAATATCCGGCTGAGTGTTGAACTGAAAGATGTTCGGTCCTAGCTTGCTGACTCCGTAAAGGAGAATAAGAGGCTTCGACGCGGCGTTTTTAGTAAGTGCTTGAACGATTTTTTATAGAGTTCAGCGAAGAAACCGACTAACAGAGTTATATCTGTAGGTATACTGACGGGTCATCCCGCAAAAGAGATGCCCGGGTCTGCAGGTGATCTTCTGCCCGAGCTCTCACAACTGCACGAACGAGTTCGGCAGGTGATGCAGGGCATTGCCCAGGCCTTGTGGCCATCCGCCTCCCTGCCAGGAGGCATGGGGGAGCTCACAGAGATGCTCAAGGGAGCGCGACAGTGCTTCCGATTATGGAAGATATCTGCCTGCCGACAAGGTGCGAGGGAAGCCTGGGCCATGGTGAAGACTCGATATACCAAGGCTGACCCGAACCATATGGACGAAGTCAGACCTCTGGGGTCTGATGGGAAAGAAATCCCCGTCAGTTTGGTGTATGACCAGGTGAAATTAGCCGCAAAGTATTCCCAACAGGATTGTAGGCTAGACAGCCTGTTGGATGGTATAGAAGAAGAATTTAGTCAGCCTAAGTGACTGTGTACTTCGATTGACATATATTGTCCCTAGTCGGATTGTAAATCATTTGTCATGGCAGACCTTTTCGCTTCGACCTCCGGACCCGACCGTCCGGAGTGTATTCGAATACCCGCTCAGTTATGTAAAAAACCGGGGTACGCGTGGAAACCAGGCGTAGGGGTCATAAGTGCTTGAACAGACCAGTACCCAACTAGCTATGTTATATTACGTGGATAGTAAGAAACATCTTCCAGGGAGAATAGTTCCGTTAAGGGTTCCTTTCCCTGGGTACGCATGCATTAATGTGCATGTCAGAACTGTGAAAGGAGACGCAGGATATAAACATCTGGGGGCATGTATTACAATAAATAAAAGTCATCTTTTGTTCACCGGCCGAATATTCCCTTAAGAACGCTAGCTTTTGGCTTCACCCAGTCTGAGGTACACATCCGGCTGGCCCGGCAATAACAATAGCAGAGGTGCTCCCCTTATGCCCTAGCCGAATTAACGGGAACGTAGGGCATAAACACAAGAGCCAGGCAACCCAGCTTGGCCAAAACTTAAGTCATATCGATGCATATAATGGCGAAGAAAAGGTACATGTGGAAAAGTAACACATGTGCGGGGGGCATAAGGGCCGGAACATAATTATATTAAGCTTCCGTATAAGAAGCCCCCAGGTATACTGAGCACGCCTAGCGCGTCAAGATTGTGTAGTCAAGACACATTTTAACCTTGTAAGGCTGTGAAGGAAAAAGGGAAGAAAGAAAGAAAGAAAAGACAGATAGCTAATATATAAAAAATTGACGGAGGTAAGGAGACGAACACATAGTCTGGAACTAGGTGTAGAACCTTTGGAGTTTGGCTGCGTTCCATGGGTTTGGCTCGAGTCGATTGTCCGATGCATCCCGCAGACGGTACGCTCCACCGGTCAGAACTTGGTCGATAACGAAGGGACCTTCCCATTTGGGCTCGAGTTTGTTCTTTTTCTTCTCTGGTAGGCGTAGAACTAGTTTTGGCCCGTACTTCTCTACTTTGATACCGTCGAGCCTGTTGCTGATAGAATGCGGAGCGGGCTTTTGCCACGTCACGCTCCTCCTCCAGGGCGTCCAAACTGTCCTGCCGATCAAGCTCGGCTTCTTTCTGTTCGTACATGCGCACTCGAGGTGGGTCATGAATGATGTCGCAGGGCAGTACCGCCTCTGCGCCGTACACCATGAAAAACGGTGTGTATCCGGTAGTGCGATTCGGCGTGGTCCGCAGCCCCCATAGTACGGAGTCGAGCTCCTCTACCCAGTGCGTATCTGATTCCTTTAAGGATCGCACTAATCTGGGTTTAATGCCACTCATGATAAGACAATTTGCCCATTCGACCTGACCGTTTGTTTGGGGGTGATAGACGGAGGCATAATCGAGCTTAATGCCCATGTTGCTGCACCAAGTCTTTACCTCGTCGGCTGTAAAGTTTGAGCCGTTATCGGTGATGATGCTGTGGGGGACGCCGTAACGGTGTACAACCCCGGATATGAAGTCTATCACTGGTCCGGATTCGGCCGTTTTAACTGGTTTGGCTTCTATCCATTTGGTAAATTTATCCACCATGACCAATAGGTATTTTTTCTTAAGGCTTCCCCCTTTAAGGGGTTCGACCATATCAAGCCCCCAGACCGCAAAAGGCCAAGTAATGGGGATTGTTTGGAGAGCGGTAGGTGGCATATGGCTTTGGATTGCAAAAAGCTGGCAACCGACGCAACGTTGAACGAGGTCCTGTGCGTCTGCTCGGGCCGTCGGCCAGTAAAAACCTGTTCGGAAGGCCTTGCTTACAAGGGCCCGAGCTGCGGCATGATGGCCGCCAAGTCCAGCATGAATTTCTCCCAATAGTTGCCGTCCTTCCTCTTCGGAGATGCACCTTTGAAGTACTCCGGTAGCGCTTTTCTTATAAAGCTCTCCCTCGTGGACCTTGTAGGATTTAGACCGCCACACAATGCAACGTGCCTCGTTTGGCTCCTCGGGTAGTTCTTGCCTAGTTAGGTAAGCCAAGAAGGGTTCTGTCCACGAGGCGATGACGGCCATAATCACGTGGGCCGAAGGTGTTATTTTGGTGGCTGAGCCTCCGATTACGTCAGAGTGTTCGGGATCTGGCGTTGTGGCCGGGTCCGGACTATTATTGCCGGTCTCTCCTTCCAATACCACAGATGGCTTAAATAGCCTTTCCAAGAAGATATAGGTGGGACAGGGTCGCGCTTAGCGCCGATGCGGGCGAGGATATCCGCCGCCTGATTGTTTTCCCGGACCACATGGTGGAATTCAAGCCCCTCGAACCGAGCTGGCATCTTGAGGACTGCGTTGCGGTAAGCCGCCATTTTCGGATCCTTGGCATCGAAGTCTCCATTTATTTGAGATATTGCGAGGTTCGAATCCCCACGCACCTCTAGGCGTTGAATGCCCATGGAGACTGCCATCCGGAGACCATGTAACAGGGCCTCATATTCTGCTGCGTTGTTGGAGTCTGTGTATAGTATTTGGATTACGTATTGGACTGTATCTCCGGTGGGGGATGTTAGGACGACACCAGCCCCCAGACCAGCCAGCATTTTAGAGCTGTCAAAATGCATGATCCAATTGGAGTACGCGCCGTACTCTTTAGGGAGTTCAGCTTCTGTCCATTCGGCGATGAAATCAGCCAGTACTTGTGACTTAATGGCTCGCCGTGGTTTGTATATTATGTCGAATGGGAGGAGCTCAATAGCCCACTTGGCAATCCGGCCAGTGGCATCGCGGTTGTTTATTATGTCATTGAGTGGTACTTCAGAGGCCACCGTAATTCAACACTCTTGAAAGTAGTGTCGTAGTTTCCGGGATGCCATGAAAACCGCATATGCTATCTTTTGATAATGTGGGTACCGTGATTTGCATGGAGTGAGGACAGTGGATACATAGTATACCGGCTTTTGAAGTGGGAACTTATGTCCATCCGTCTCTCGTTCGACGACGAGCACTGCGCTTACAACTTGGTGTGTTGCCGCTATATATAACAGCATTGGTTCGCCGACATTTGGCGCGGCCAAGATTGGGTTGGTGTCCAACACAACTTTTATTTCTTCCAATCCGGCCATGGCCGCATCCATCCACTCGAAGTGTTCGGTGCGTCGAAGAAGGCGATAAAGAGGTAGTGCCTTTTCTCCTAATCGGGAGATAAAGCGGCTTAAGGCAGCCACACATCCAGTTAGTTTCTGGATTTGCTTGAGGTCTGTTGGGATAGCCAACTGTGACAGAGCTCTGATTTTAGCCGGATTTGCTTCAATTCCTCTATTGGAGACGATGAAGCCTAAGAGCTTTCCGGTGGGCACACCGAAGACGCATTTTTCCGGATTGAGCTTGATGTCGTATGTTCGGAGATTGTCGAACGTGAGCCTCAAGTCATCTATTAAGGATTCGACATGTCTGGTTTTAATGACCACATCGTCTATGTATGCCTCCACTGTTTTGCCGATCTGTGTTTCCAACCATGTCTGAATCATGCGTTGATAGGTTGCACCGGCGTTTTTGAGCCCAAAAGGCATGGTATTAAAACAGAAGGGGCCGTATGGGGTGATAAATGCCGTTGCGGCCTGATCGGATTCCGCCATCTTAATTTGATGGTACCCGGAGTATGCGTTGAGGAAACACAATGAATTGTGTCCTGCAGTAGCGTCGATAATTTGGTCGATGCGGGGGAGGGGGAAGGGATCCTTGGGGCAAGCCTTGTTAAGGTCCTTGAAATCGACACATAGGCGCCAGGATTTGTCCTTCTTTGGTAGCATCACCATGTTTGCTAGCCAGTCCGGATGTTTTATTTCTCTGATGAATCCGGCCTCAAGTAACTTGGCTAGCTCTTCTCCCATGGCTTGTCACTTAGGTTCGGAGAAACGCCGGAGAGTCTGCTTGACCGGCTTGAACCCCTTTAGAATGTTAAGGCTGTGCTCGGCCAGCCTGTGTGGGATTCCTGGCATGTCTGAAGGATGCCAGGCGAATATGTCCCAATTTTCACGCAAGAACTCCCGTAATGCGGCGTCGGTTGTGGGGTCCAGCTATGCCCCAATGGATGTTGTTTTTGTGGGGTCCGTTGGGTGGACCTGGAATTTGACTATTTCGTTCGCTGGTTTAAAAGAGGTGGACTTGGGTCTTTTGTCGAGTATCACGTCGTCCCTGTCCATTGTGGAGCGCAGCGTAGTTAGTTCTTTGTCCGCGAGGGCTTCGGATAACGCTTCGAGTGCTAGTGCGGCGGATTTATTTTCGGTGCGGAGTGCTATGTCCGGATCACTAGCTAGAGTGATGATTCCGTTGGGCCCGGGCATTTTGAGCTTCATGTACCCGTAATGGGGTATAGCTTGGAAGATCGTGAATGCCTCCCGCCCTAAAAGGGCGTGGTATCCGCTACTGAATGGGGCCACTTGGAATGTGATTTCTTCGGACCTATAATTCTCCGGCGTGCCGAATACCACATCTAGTGTGATTTTTCCTGCACATCGTGCCTCCCGACTAGGGATGATCCCTCTGAAGGTCGTGCTGCTTTGCTCAATGCAGCTCCTGTCTATTTCCATATTTTGAAGAGTCTCCTCATAGATGAGGTTTAATCCGCTGCCACCGTCCATGAGCACTTTAGTAAGCCGGAAGCCGTCCACAATTGGACTAAGGACCAAGGCTGCTGGTGCTCGGGCTGTTCGGAATTTAGGTTCATCACTGGCATTGAAGGTTATAGCCGTATTGCTCCATGGATTTATTGCTGCCACGTGGCAGACTTCGGCAAGGCTGCGGAGTGCTCGCTTATGCCTATTATTTGAGGCGAAGGTCTCGAAGACTGTCAATACTGTATTGTTATTGTCCATGGGATGGTGCTCTGTGGTATTGTTGATGAGGAGATCCTCACCACTCTTGGCCACCTGCCGGAGTATCCAACATGCTCTAAGGCTATGAGTTGGCGTGGTATCCAGTGTACTGTGAATTTTGCATGGCCCGTTGAGCCATCCCTCCAATATAGTTCCACGCCCTGCCGTGGGCTTTTGTTTATTTGTAATTAGATCGGGTGACTTACGAGAGTACACCCTTTTAGTTCGGATGGGGGGTTTAGTGAGAGCCGAAGGATCCCGGAATTTTGTTTGGGTTTTCCAGGCGCTTTCCATCGCACAGTACTTCTGTACTATGGCCGCCAAGTCAGCGAAGTGTACTATGTCACGGCGACTTATGGCATTGAGGATTCCCTTGTCCGTGCAGTTTTTGCAAAAGAACGAAATTGCGTCTTCCTCGCGACAGTCCTTGACCTTGTTCATTACAAGGAGGAATCTGGCCCAATAGTGATGTACTGTCCCTTGGGGCTCTTGTCTAATGTGGGAAAGATCACTTATATCTGGGTGGGTGGGTAGATTTAAGTCCGAACCCTGACCCGATCTGAGACCCAGGGGCGGGGGGGTTTTCGATCTTAGAAGTTCGGGCTCCGGGATGTTGCCCAATAGGTCTGGCCCGCTGTCTGATTCTAGGTTCAAAGCTTGGGCCATGTCCTCGCGTAGACGGGTATCCGGCTCGGAGAGCTCGGGAATCCGGACATAGTTTGTCCTCAAAATAGAGGAAGAATCGCTACATTGCTCCTCCACCACCACTATCTGATGGGCGACCGACGGAGAGTTAATCTCCCTTTGGTCAGGTTTAAGCCCGATCCGATCATAGTCCATAGCGACTCCCAAGGCGGCGATGCGATCCAAGTGCTCGTTCAAGGAAGAGAGCTCCATTGGATCCATCTGCTCGGCGAATTCCGAGCCGACGCGGAGGCTGTTTTCGATGACTCGAGAAGTCATCGTCGGCGCAACGGCCGAGCGGGCGGTCATGACGAAGCCGCCTAGTCGGAGAGTTTGGCCTACAGCCAGGGCTCTCCCAGAGGTGATGTTGTCCTTGACAACGAGACGAGCCATCAAGCCTTATGATGACGGCACAGTGGAACTCTCAATGAAAGCACCAATGTCGGTGTCAAAACCGGCGGATCTTGGGTAGGGGGTCCCGAACTGTGCGTCTAAGGCGGATGGTAACAGGAGGCGGGGGACACAATGTTTACCTAGGTTCGGGCCCTCTCGATGGAGGTAATACCCTACTTCCTGCTTGATTGATCTTGATGATATGAGTATTACAAGAGTTGATCTACCACGAGATCGTAGAGGCTAAACCCTAGAAGCTAGCCTATGGTTATGATTGTTCTCGTCCTACGGACTAATCCCTCCGGTTTATATAGACATCGGAGGGGCTAGGGTTACATGGAGTCGGTTACAAGGGAGGAGATCTACAGATCCGAATTGCCAAGCTTGCCTTCCACGCCAAGGAGAGTCCCACCCGGACACGGGACGAAGTCTTCAATCTTGTATCTTCATAGTCCAATAGTCCGGCTGTCCGAGGACCCCCTAATCCAGGACTCCCTCGGTTGTCAAGGCCAGGCATCATGTCGTCCCCCTCCTCCAACAATGGTGACAACGATGCTTGGCTAATGAACATATAGCTGAAGAGGGAAGAACCCATGGATATCAACAAGGATGAAGGGATCAAGAAGGCCACGGAGGACCAAGCTCCGGCAGCAGAAGACATCCTTCAACTTGATCACAATATTCTTACCCCAACTGAGATCGAAGCTTTCAAGATGATTGCGTTAGCTCGTATACAAAACAAGTATCTCACACATGAAAATATTTTGTTGAAGGAGCATATCATCGCACTCAAGGGCATTATCCGCAAGTTGGAGGACCTCTTACGCTCGATGTGCGACTATCCATCATCACCACCATCTTCTTCACCGGCAAATGAGATCTAATCACATGGGTATGGGCACTCCCCTTGGCAACTGCCAAGCTTGGGGGAGGTGCCCCGGTATCGTATCACCATCACATCTCTATCTTTACCGTTTTCTTAGTTCGATCCTTTTAGTATATCTTGATCTAGTATAGTAAAGTTTTAGCATGATCTAGTTTTGAGTTTTGCTTTATGATCCCTCTATGTAATCGAGTCCGTGAGTTATATAATAAAGATTAGTGTTGAGTCAAGGGCTTGATTATTTTGCTATGATCTTGAGGGAATAAAAGAAAAGAGAAAGAATAAAAAGGAATAAAAAGAGATCATATTGATCTTATGGAAAGTAATGACTTCACATAGAAAGAGTATGATGATTAAAAGTTGTTGAGAGTTGACAAACATAGCTTTGGTCATCGTTGCAATTAATAGCAAGTAATAAAGAAAGAGAGGTTTCACATATAAATATACTATCTTGGACATCTTTTATGATTGTGAGCACTTATTAAAATATGACATGCTAAAGAGTTGATGTTGGACAAGGAAGACAACATAATGGGTTATGTTTCCTTACATCTGAAATAAAGTATATTGTCATGGATCATCCAACATGTTGAGCATGCCTTTCCCCCTCATGCTAGCCAAATTCTTTGCACTAAGTAGAGATACTACTTGTGCTTCCAAATACCCTTAAACCCAGTTTTGCCATAAGAGTCCACCATATCTACCTATGGATTGAGTAAGATCCTTCAAGTAAGTTCTCATCGGTGCAAGCAATAAAAATTGCTCTCTAAATATGTATGATTTATTAGTGTTGAGAAAATAAGCTTTATACGATCGTGTGATGTGGAAGAAATAAAAGCGACGGACTGCATAATAAAGGTCCATATCACAAGTGGCAATATAAAGTGACGTTCTTTTGCATTAAGATTTCGTGCATCCAACCATGAAAGCGCATGACAACCTCTGCTTCCCTCTGCGAAGGGCCTATCTTTTACTTTTATCTTCTACCTTATGCAAGAGTCATGGTGATCTTCACCTTTCCTTTTTACATTTATCCTTTGGCGAGCACAATGTGTTGGAAAGATCCCGATATATATCCAATTGGATGTAAGTTAGCATGAACTATTATTGTTGACATTACCCTTGAGGTAAAAGGTTGGGAGGCGAAACTATAAGCCCCTATCTTTCTCTGTGTCCGATTAAAACTCCGTAACCATAAGTATCGCATGAGTGTTAGCAATTGTGAAAGACTAAATGATAGTTGAGTATGTGAACTTGCTGAAAAGCTCTTAGATAGACTCTTTCTGATGTTATGATAAATTGCAATTGCCTCAATGACTGAGACTATAGTTTGTTAGTTCTCAATAAAGTTTCTGATTCATACTTGACATTGTGAATAGATTATTACTTGAGCATAAGAAATCATATGACAATATCTGTATATGTTGCTGTTATAAGAATGATCATGATGCCCTCATGTCCGTATTTTATTTTATTGACACCTCTACCTCTAAACATGTGGACATATTTATCGTTATCGGCATCCGCTTGAGGACAAGCGAGGTCTAAGCTTGGGGGAGTTGATACGTCCATTTTGCATCATGCTTTTATATCGATATTTATTGCATTATGGGCTGTTATTACACATTATGTCACAATACTTATGTCTATTCTCTCTTATTTTACAAGGTTTACATGAAGAGGGAGAATGCCGGCAGCTGGAATTCTGGGCTGGAAAAGGAGCAAATATTAGAGACCTATTCTGCACAACTCCAAAAGTCCTGAAACTCCACGGAAGTTACTTTTGGAAATAATAAAAAATACTAAGCGAAGAAAATACCAGAGGGGACCCACACCCTAGGAACGAGGGTGGGGGCGCGCCCTACCCCCCGGGCACGCCCCCTGCCTCGTGGGCCCCCTGGTGGCCCTCTGGTGCCCATCTTCTGCTATATGAAGTCTTTCGTTCGAAGAAAAATCATAAGCAAGCTTCCGGGACGAGACTCCGCCGCCACGAGGCGGAACCTTGGTGGAACCAATCTAGGACTCTGGCGGAGCTGTTCTGCCGGGGACACTTCCCTCCGGGAGGGGGAAATCATCGCCATCGTCATCACCAACGATCCTCTCATCAGGAGGGGGTCCATCTTCATCAACATCTTCACCAGCACCATCTCCTCTCAAACCCTAGTTCATCTCTTGTATCCAATTCTTGTCTCTAAGTCTGAGATTGGTACCTGTAAGTTGCTAGTAGTGTTGATTACTCCTTGTAGTTGATGCTAGTTGGTTTACTTGGTGGAATATCATATGTTCAGATCCATTATGCATATTAATACCCCTCTGATTATGAACATGAATATGCTTGTGAGTAGTTACGTTTGTTCCTGAGGACATGGGAGAAGTCTTGCTATTAGTAGTCATGTGAATTTGGTATTCGTTCGATATTTTGATGAGATGTATGTTGTCTCTCCTCTAGTGGTGTCATGTGAACATCGACTACATGACACTTCACCATTATTTGGGCCTAGAGGAACGCATTGGGAAGTAATAAGTAGATGATGGGTTGCTAGAGTGACAGAAGCTTAAACCCTAGTTTATGCGTTGCTTCGTAAGGGGCTGATTTGGATCCATATGTTTCATGCTATGGTTAGGTTTACCTTAATACTTCTTTTGTAGTTGCGGATGCTTGAAATAGGAGTTAATCATAAGTGGGATGCTTGTCCAAGTAAGGACAGCACCCAAGCACGGGTCCACCCACATATCAAATTATCAAAGTACCGAACGCGAATCATATGAACGTGATGAAAACTAGCTTGACGATAATTCCCATGTGTCCTCGGGAGCGCTTTTCTCTATATAAGAGTTTGTCCAGGCTTGTCCTTTGCTACAAAAAGGATTGGGCCACCTTGCTGCACTTTATTTACTTTTGTTACTTGTTGCTCGTTACAAATTATCTTATCACAAAACTATTTGTTACCTATAATTTCAGTGCTTGCAGAGAATACCTTGCTGAAAACCGCTTATTATTTCCTTCTGCTCCTCGTTAGGTTCGACACTCTTACTTAACGAAAGGACTACGATAGATCCCCTATACTTGTGGGTCATCAGAGCTCTGTAGCATTTCTAATATTATATGTGGATGACATATTGCTAATTGGAAATGATATAGAATTTTTGGATAACATAAAAGGATACTTGAATAAGAGTTTTTCAATGAAAGACCTCGGTGAAGCTGCTTACATATTGGGCATCAAGATCTATAGAGATAGATCAAGACGCTTAATTGGACTTTCACAAAGCACATACCTTGACAAAGTTTTGAAAACGTTCAAAATGGATCAAGCAAAGAAAGGGTTCTTACCTATGCTACAAGGTGTGAAGTTGAGTCAGACTCAATGCTCGACCACTGTAGAAGATAGAGAGAAAATGAAAAATGTTCCCTATGCTTCAGCCATAGGCTCTATCATGTATGCAATGCTGTGTACCAGACCTGATGTGTGCCTTGCTATTAGCTTAGCGGGGAGGTACCAAAGTAATCCAGGAATGGATCACTGGACACGGTCAAGAACATCCTGAAATACCTGAAAAGGACTAAGGATATGTTTCTCATTTATGGAGGTGACAAAGAGCTCGTCGTAAATGGTTACGTCGATGCAAGCTTTGAGACTGATCTGGACGATTCTAAATCACAAACCGGATACATGTTTACATTGAACGGTGGAGCTGTCAGTTGGTGCAGTTCTAAACAAAGCGTCGTGGCGGGATCTACGTGTGAAGCGGAGTACATAGCTGCTTCGGAAGCAGCAAATGAAGGAGTCCGGATGAAGGAGTTCATATCCGATCTGGGTGTCATACCTAGTGCATCGGGTCCAATGAAAATCTTTTGTGACAATACTGGTGCAATTGCTTTGGCAAAGGAATCCAGATTTCACAAGAGAACCAAGCACATCAAGATTCGCTTCAATTCCATCCGGGATCAAGTCCAGGTGGGAGACATAGAGATTTGCAAAATACATACGGATCTGAATGTTGCAGACCCGTTGACTAAGCCTCTTCCACGAGCAAAACATGATCAGCACCAAGACTCCATGGGTGTTAGAATCATTACAGTATAATCTAGATTACTGACTCTAGTGCAAGTGGGAGACTGAAGGAAATATGCCCTAGAGGCAATAATAAAGTTATTATTTATTTCCTCATATCATGATAAATGTTTATTATTCATGCTAGAATTGTATTAACCGGAAACATAATACATGTCTATATACATAGACAAACATAGTGCCAGTAGTATGCCTCTACTTGACTAGCTCGTTGATCAAAGATGGTTGAGTTTCCTAGCCATAGACATGAGTTGTCATTTGATTAACGGGATCACATCATTAGGAGAATGATGTGATTGACTTGACCCATTCCGTTAGCTTAGCACTTGATCGTTTAGTTTACTGCTATTGCTTTCTTCATGACTTATACATGTTCCTATGACTATGAGATTATGCAATTCCCGATTGCCGGAGGAACACTTTGTGTGCTACCAAACGTCACAACGTAACTGGGTGATTATAAAGGTGCTCTACAGGTGTCTCCGATGGTACTTGTTGAGTTGGCATAGATCGAGATTAGAATTTGTCACTCCGATTGTCGGAGAGGTATCTCTGGGCCCTCTCGGTAATGCACATCACTATAAGCCTTGCAAGCAATGTGACTAATGAGCTAGTTGCGGGATGATGCATTACGAAACGAGTAAAGAGACTTGCCGGTAACGAGATTGAGCTAGGTATTGAGATACCGACGATCGAATCTCGGGCAAGTAACATATCAATGACAAAGGGAACAACGCATGTTGTTATGCGGTTTGGCCGATAAAGATCTTCGTAGAATATGTTGGAACCAATATGAGCATCCAGGTTCCGCTATTGGTTATTGACCGGAGATGTGTCTCGGTCATGTCTACGTAGTTCTCAAACCCGTAGGGTCCGCACGCTTAATGTTCTGTGACGATCGGTATTATGAGTTTATATGTTTTGATGTACAGAAGATAGTTCCGAGTCCCGGATATGATCACGGACATGATGAGGAGTCTCGAAATGGTCGAGACATAAAGATTGATATACTGGAAGCCTATATTACCGGAGTGCCGGAGGGGTTATCGGAACCCCCCGGGGGTTAATGGGCCTAGTTGGGCCCTAGTGGAGAGAGAGGGGCCGGCCAGGGAAGGCCGCGCGCCCCTCCCCCTTCCTTTCCCCCTCCTAGAAGGAGTAGGAAAGAGGGGAGTCCTACTCCTACTTGGAGGAGGACTCCTCCTCCTGGCGCGCCCTACAGGGGCCGGCCGGCCTCCTCCCTTGCTCCTTTATATATGGGGGCAGGGAGCACCCTAGGACACACAAGTTGAGCATTGATCTCTCCCAGCCGTGTGCGGTGCCCCCTCCACCATAATCCACCTCGGTCATATCATAGCGGTGCTTAGGCGAAGCCCTGCGACGCTAGCTTCATTAATATCGTCACCACGCCATCGTGCTGACGAAACTCTCCCCGAGCTCTACTAGATCGTGAGTTCGCGGGACATCACCGAGCTGAACCTGTGCTGAACGCGGAGGTGCCGTACGTTCGGTACTGAGGATCGGTCGATCGTGAAGACGTACGACTACATCAACCGCGTTGTTATAACGCTTCCGCTTAACGGTCTACGAGGGTACGTGGATGACACTCTCCCCTCTCGTTGCTATGCATCACCATGATCTTGCGTGTGCGTAGGAATTTTTTTGAAATTACTATGTTCCCCAACATATAGATCTTGATGCTCAATATGTAAGCAGCTTCACCGAGGTCTTTCTTTGAAAAACTCGTTTCAAACACTCCTTTATGCTTTCCAGAAAATTCTACATCATTTCCAATCGACAATATGTCATTCACATATACTTACAGAAAGGCTGTAGTGCTCCCACTCACTTTCTTGTAAATATAGGCTTCACCGTAAGTCTTATAAAACTATATGCTTTGATCAACTTATCAAAGCGTATATTCCAACTCCGAGATGCTTGCACCAGTCCATAGATGGATCGCTGGAGCTTGCATATTTTGTTAGCACCTTTATGATTGACAAAACCTTCTGGTTGCATCATATACAACTCTTCTTTAAGAAATCCATTAAGGAATGTAGTTTTGACATCCATTTGCCAGATTTCAGAAAATGTGGCAGTTGCTAACATGATTTGGACAGACTTAAGCATCGCTACGAGTGAGGAAAACTCATCGTAGTCAACACCTTGAACTTGTCGAAAACCTTTTTGCGGCAATTCAAGCTTTGTAGATAATAACACTACTATCAGCGTCCGTCTTCCTTTTGAAGATCCATTTATTCTCAATGGCTTGCCGATCATTGGGCAAGTCCACCAAAGTCCACACTTTGTTCTTATACATGGATCCCATCTCAGATTTCATGGCCTCAAGCCATCTGTCGGAATCTGGGCTCATCATCGCTTCCTCATAGTTCGTAGGTTCATCATGGTCAAATAACATGACTTCCAGAACAGGATTACCGTACCACTCTGGTGCGGAACGTACTCTGGTTGACCTACGATGTTCGGTAGTAACTTGATATGAAGTTTCATGATCATCATCATTAACTTCCTCACTAATTGGTGTAGGCATCACTGGAACTGATTTCTGTGATGAACTACTCGCCAACTCGAGAGAAGGTACAATTACCTCATCAAGTTCTACTTTCCTCCCACTCACTTCTTTGGAGAGAAACTTCTTCTCTAGAAAGAATCCATTCTTAGCAACAAAGATCTTGCCTTCGGATCTGTGATAGAAGGTGTACCCAACATTTTCTTTTGGGTATCCTATGAAGACGCACTTCTCCGATTTGGGTTCGAGCTTATCAGGTTGAAGTTTTCACATAAGCATCGTAGCCTCAACTTTAAGAAACGACAACTTGGGTTTGTTGCCAAACCACAGTTCAGAAGGTGTCGTCTCAACGGATTTAGATGGTGCCCTATTTAACGTGAATGCAGCTGTCTCTAATGCATAACCCCAAAATGACAGTGGTAAATCGGTAAGAGACATCATATATTGCGCTATATCCAATAAAGTATGGTTATGACGTTCGGACACACCATTATGCTGTGGTGTTCCAGGTGGCATGAGTTTGAGAAACTATTCCACATTGTTTTACTTGAAGACCAAACTCGTAGCTCAAATATTCGTCTCCGCGATCAAATCATAGAAACTTAATTTTCTTGTTACGATGATTTTCCACTTCACTCTGAAATTCTTTGAACTTTTCAAATGTTTCAGACTTATATTTCATCAAGTAGATACACCCATATCTGCTCAAATCATCTGTGAAGGTAAGAAAATAATGATACCCGCCGCGATCCTCAACACTCATCGAACCACATACATCAGTATGTATTACTTCCAATAAGTCAGTTGCTCGCTCCATTGTTCCGGAGAACGGAGTCTTAGTCATCTTGCCCATGAGGCATGGTTCGCAAGCATCAAGTGATTCATAATCAAGTGATTCCAAAAGCCCATCAGCATGGAGTTTCTTCATGCGCTTTACACCAATATGACCTAAACGGCAGTGCCACAAATAAGTTGCATTATTATTATTAACTTTGCATCTTTTGGCTTCAATATTATGAATATGCGTATCACTACGATCGAGATTCAATAAACCATTTATATTGAGTGTATGACCATAGAAGGTTTTATTCATGTAAATAGAACAACAATTATTCTTTGACTTAAACGAATAACTGTATTGCAATAAACATGATCCAATCATATTCCTGCTCAACGCAAACACCAAATAACATTTATTTTAGGTTCGACACTAATCCCGAATCACTTCCAACACACATCATTACCTCGCCCTTAACTAGTCTCTGTTTATTTTGCAACTCCCGTTTCGAGTTACTACTCTTAGCAACTGAACCAGTATCAAATACCGAGGGGTTGCTATAAACACTAGTAAAGTACACATCAATAACATGTATATCCAATACCTTTGTTCACTATGCCATCCTTCTTATCCACCAAGTATCTATGGCAGTTCCACTTCCAGTGACCATTTCCTTTGCAGTAGAAGCACTCGGTTTCAGGCTTGGGTCTAGCTTTGGGCTTCTTCATGGGAGTGACAACTTGTTTGTCATTCTTCTTGAAGTTCCCTTTCTATTCTTTTGCCCTTTTTCTTGAAACTAGTGGTCTTGTAAACCATCAACACTTAATGCTCTTTCTTGATTTCTACCTTCGCCAATTTCAACATCGCGAAGAGCTCGGGAATTACTTTCATCATCCCTTGCATATTATAGTTCATCACGAAGTTCTAGTAAATTGGTGATAGTGACTAGAGAACTTTGTCAATTACTATCTCATCTGGAAGATTAACTCCCACTTCTGGTTGAGCTATTCTCCTCCATCTTGTAGGAAAATTACTGTCAGAGGTCTCATACCTCTTGACACGGGCATGAGTATGAAATACCAATTTCAACTCTTGGAACATCTTACATGCTCTGTGGCGTTCAAAACATTTTTAAGTCCCAGTTCTAAGCCGTAAAGCATGGTGCACTAAACTATCAAGTAGTCATCATACCGAGCTTTTCCAAATGTTCATAACATCTGTATCTGCTCCTGCAATAGGTCCGTCACCTAGCGGTGCATCAAGGACATAATTCTTCTGTGCAGCAATGAGGATAATCCACAGATCACGGATCCAATCTGCATCATTGCTACTAAAATCTTTCAACTTATTTTTCTCTAGGAACATATCAAAAATAAACGGGGAAGCTATGCACGAGCTATTGATCTACAACATAATTTGCAAATACTATCAGGACTAAGTTCACGATAAATTAAAGTTCCATTAATCATATTATTTTAAGAACTCCCACTTAGATAGACATCCCTCTAGTCATCTAAATGATCACGTGATCCATATCAACTAAACCATGTCCGATCATCACGTGAGATGGAGTAGTTTTCAATGGTGAACATCACTATGTTGATCATATCTACTATATGATTCACGCTCAACCTTTCGGTCTCCAGTGTTCGGAGGCCATATCTACATATGCTAGGCTCGTCAAGTTTAACCCGAGTATTCCGCGTGTGCAAAACTGGCTTGCACCCGTTGTATGTGAACGTAGAGCTTATCACACCCGATCATCATGTAGTGTCTTGGCACGACGAACTGTCGCAACGGTGCATACTCAGGGAGAACACTTATACCTTGAAATTTAGTGAGAGATCATCTTATAATGCTACCGCCGAACTAAGCAAAATAACATGCATAAAGGATAAACATCATATGCAATTAAAATATGTGACATGATATGGCCATGATCATCTTGCGCCTTTGATCTCCATCTCCAAAGTACCGTCATGATCTCTATCGTCACCGGCATGACACCATGATCTCCATCATTTGATCTCAATCAATGTGTCGTCACATGGTCGTCTCACCAACTATTGCTCTTGCAACTATTGCTATCGCATAGCGATAAAGTAAAGCCATTATTTGGCGCTTGCATCTTATGCAATAAAGAGACAACCATAAGGCTTCTACCAGTTGCCGATAACTTCAACAAAACATGATCATCTCATACAACAACTTATATCTCATCACATCTTGACCATATCAGATTACAATAAGCCCTGCAAAAACAAGTTAGACGTCCTCTACTTTGTTGTTGCAAGTTTTACATGGCTGCTACGGGCTTAGCAAGAACCGTTCTTACCTACGCATCAAAACCACAACGATTTTCATCACGTATGTGCTGTTTTAACCTTCAACACGGACCGGGCATAGCCACACTCGATTCAACTAAAGTTGGAGAAACTGACACCCGCCAGCCAGCTGTGTGCGAAGCACGTCGGTAGAACCAGTCTCGCGTAAGCGTACGCATAATGTCGGTTTGGGACGCTTCATCCAACAATACTGCCGAATCAAAGTATGACATGCTGGTAAGCAGTATGACTATTATCGCCCACAACTCTTTGTGTTCTACTTGTGCATACAACATCCACGCATAGACCTGGCTCGGATGCCACTGTTGGGGAACATAGTATTTAAAAAATTTCCTACGCACACGCAAGATCTATCATGGTGATGCATAGCAACGAGAGGGGAGAGTGTTATCCATGTACCCTCGTAGACCGAAAGCGGAAGCGTTATGACACCACGGTTGATGTAGTCGTACGTCTTCATGATCCGACCGATCCTAGTACCGAAAGTATGGCACCTCCACGATCTGCACACGTTCAGCTCGGTGACGTCCCATGAACTCTTGATCCAGCTGAGTGGCGAGGGAGAGCTTCCTCAGCACGACGGCGTGATGATGGTGATGATGAAGCTACCGGCGCAGGGCTTCACCTAAGCACTGCAATGATATGACCGAGGTGGATTATGGTGGAGGGGGCCACCGCACACGGCTAAGAGATCAATGATGAACTTGTGTGTCTATGGGGTGCCCCCTCCCCCGTATATAAAGGAGTGGAGGAGGGGAGGGGCCGGCCCTCTCTATGGCGCGCCCTAGGGGAGTCTACTCCCACTGGGAGTAGGATTCCCCCCTTTCCCTAGTTGGAGTAGGAGAGGAAGGGAAGGAGGAGTAGGAGAGAAGGAAAGGGGGCCGCCCCTGTCGGTGTCAAAACCGGCGGATCTCGGGTAGGGGGTCCCGAACTGTGCGTCTAAGGCGGATGGTAACAGGAGGCGGGGGACACGGTGTTTACCCAGGTTCGGGCCCTCTCGATGGAGGTAATACCCTACTTCCTGCTTGATTGATCTTGATGATATGAGTATTACAAGAGTTGATCTACCACGAGATCGTAGAGGCTAAGCCCTAGAAGCTAGCCTATGGTATAATTGTTGTTGTCCTACGGACTAAACCCTCCGGTTTATATAGACACCGGAGGGGGCTAGGGTTACGCAGAGTCAGTTACAAGGGAGGAGATCTACATATCTGTATTGCCAAGCTTGCCTTCCACACCAAGGAGAGTCCCATCCGGACACGGGACGGAGTCTTCAATCTTGTATCTTCATAGTCCCACAGTCCGGCCAAAGGATATAGTCCGGCTGTCCGAGGACCCCCTAATCCAGGACTCCCTCAGTAGCCCCTGAACCAGGCTACAATGACGATGAGTCCGGCGCGCAGATTGTCTTCGACATTGCAAGGCGGGTTCTTCCTCCGAATACTCCATAGAAGATAGTGTCTGGCTCTGCAAAACAAATTCCACATACCATCATAGAGAGAATAATATTTCCACAAATCCAATCTGCTGACAGCTTTTCATAACGTGACGTAATGCCATGGTCTGGTCATGACGAACCGTTTTTCCGAGCCTGCCACTTCACGTGTTGCGAGGCGGTTTTATTGGCACGTCTTGTCGAAGCAGAGATCGTGTCCTTTTTTCATGGGATTCTCATCAATACGGGTGTGGGTAACCCAATCGGGCCTGTTGGTATGACTCCTCGATTTTAGGCAAGTTCCAAACGGCCACGCGGAGGACGCTTGATATTCACCCTCTTTATAAAGGGGCCAAGGCCTGTCCTTTTCTTCTCGCACTCAATTGAATCCTTCCCCCACCTCGAGTTCTAACACCCAAGGCTCAGGCTAGGAGCTTCGGACCTTCAGTCATGTCCGGATCCAACCTTCAAGGTCGGTGGATGCCCTCCTCTGTCACAGAGGAGGACATCAAGAAGCTAAGAGAGGCCAGGTATCTGACCGCCGAAATCTCGCACATGCTGCCTGCTCGAGGGCAGGTCATCCCCACTCCGGAACCCAACGAGAGTGTCGTATTTATTTCCCACTTCCTCCGAGGGCTAGGCTTTAGTCTTGATCCCTTTGTCAGAGGGCTTTTGTTCTACTACGGGCTCGATTTCCATGATCTGGCTCCGGATTCCATCCTTCACATCTCGTCGTTCATCTCGTGTGTGAAGCCTTCGTCCGCATCACCCCACACTTCGGCTTATGGCTCAAGACCTTCAATGTGAAGCCGAAGATGATCGAGGGGCGACACGCAGAGTGCGGAGGCGCCATAATAAACAAAGGCGCCGATGCTCCATGGCCAAAGGGTTCCTTCCCGGAGACATCCAAGTTATGGCAGCGGGAGTGGTTTTACATCACAGCTCCCCGGGGTACTAAGTGGGTAGCCGCCCCTGCCTTCCGCTCGGCCCCCCCGCCACAACTGGCATCATGGATCAACAAGGGGCTGGACTGGGGGCCAGTAAATGATGTGCCAATATTGCAGAGTCGCATCCGAGATCTCCTCGAGAGAGATGTCAGCCTTGTCAAGGTAATGCAAGTCATGCTAATTCGTCGAGTCCTGCCTTGCAAACACCGGCCTCTCTGTATGTGGGAGTTCACCCCAGAAGGACCGCGAACTATTCAGCACTTCTTCGGCGTGACGCTCGAAGAGATGCACATACTGTTCTTCAGATCACAAATAAAGTGTCCGGACACCACCGAGGATGTGGGTCTGAACTGCAATCGTCTAGACACCCAAGTAAGTAATTCCGCGGCCGAACATGTTGTCTTTTAATTTACCACAACATCATTCTGAAAAGTCGCCTTTTGACCAGGACTGGATAAAAAAGGCAAAGATGATCAGGTGTTCGGCCCCCCTTCCCGAACGTTCACCGGATCCTGTACTAGCCAGGATGCTTGAGCTTGCGCCTTATCAAGCGCCATCAGGGGAAGATAAAGGGAGGAACAAAGAAGCCGAAAGCGAGCCTCACTCGTTATTCATCCAAACCGGGGGAATTAGTGCCTCCGCGAAGGAGGATAACCGGGGAGAAGAATCTAAAATTCCCCCTCCCCAAGGAAGGAAGAGGGTCGCCTCTGAAGAATTGGAAACAATGGCTTTCAAACGAGAGAAGAAACCTTTGTCAGAGGACCCTACCCCGGAGGGCATCCTTACCGCATAGTACCCGCAAGGGGACCAGCCCTCCACCGAGCTGTAAGTAACAATAACCAAGACGTATGTCTTGTAGTTCGGATCGTAGCCCTTCTCGACAGAGTTCGTCTTCGGGGGATCTTCTTCCGGAGATGATGGAGAGCGAAACACCTCCCCGTGCCTCCCCGCCTCGTGAAGCAGACGATCCTGAGGTGTCGTCACGGAGGATTTCTCCTGATCCGCCCAGGCCAGAGGGTAACCCTTCGGCCACCCGAAGTCTGGAGTATTCGGCTCCTAAGGAGAGCAACAGAAAGAGTCCGGGACTGCCCAGTGCGCGACCAGACGCACTGATGAATCTTCTGGAGCAAGCGGCTATCTCAGAAGCGCATCATACGCTAATGGGTACGGTGGTTGAGAGGATTTCATCCGCCGAAAGCGGGTTGCATGAAGCTTTTATGAGCCTGCTGAGAGGCTTTGAGGTACGCAAAGTAATATATATTTTTTGATGGTACCGTACACGCTAGGTGTGCCCTATGCAGATAGTAGCCCCTGAGACTCTGGTTGCTATCGAAAAAGACGGCAAATAGAGGATCATAGTCCCAGGTAATGACCGTGCCGCTTTCACGTGCAGGCGGCTGAGGGTCCGGTGGCTAGCCGGACTGGTTAGTTTGCCGAACTAAAGCGGCAACTTGATGCGGCAGATGCCGACATCGTGCTTGTAAACAAGCGGCTTGACGAGGCACAGGGTACGTATTCTCCTATGATCAACACATATTAAGAGGAGCATGATGCTAGTATCTGTAATATGTTGTAACTGTAGATGGAGCTGCCGCCGTGGAGACCCTTCGGGCGGAACTTGCCCGGGCCAAGGAACAAGCCAGGAGGAGTGATGCGGCCGCCCTAAAGGCGGTCGAAGAGCTAAGAGCCGGACAAGCTGCGCATTGCCAGAGCAAAGAGAAAATAGCCAAGATGGCTGTTGAGCTGAAAGATGCCGCCGACCGTTATAAGCTTCTTGAAAAGGAAAGCCAAACGAAGACGGCGGACCTGGAGAAGGCCACGGTAGCAGCCAAGGAAGCCCGCTCTAAAATCAGAGCGGCGATGGAGGAGCTACATCAAGCCGGAGATATCGCGGCTGGGAAGCCATTTTTATTGCGGGCGAAGTTCAGAGATCCTAAGTATGCCCTTCTGGATCAATTATGGAGTTCTGCGGATGCGTACCTGGATTTGGCAGCAAGTGCTGCTGATGCGACCAAGTTTTTCGAAGATCAAAAATATCACGAATGGAGAAGTTGTTCTGGTTGCAGTTCAATGCTCCGGCGCGTCCGCTGCTGTTAAATGAGCAAATGGCCGAATGGGCCGAGCTCCATAGGTTGTCTGGGCTTGCCATGAGGTCTGTTGTGGATCATCTTTGGCCGGAAGGACCAAAGCCGAATAGTTATTTTGGCTTAGTGCAACAATTCCTTGGTGTTGTGCCGCACATCGACGCTGTGAAGAGGTCGGCGTGCATAGAGGGTGCGCGGATGGCTCTTGCCCGTGTCAAGACATACTGGGCAAAGATGGAGGCCACCGCTATTGCATCCCAGAGTGCGGCGGTAGGCCAGGTATCGGCTGAGCACTATTTTGAAGAAGTCGTAGAAGGCGCTCGTTTAATAGAGGCTCAGTGCTCGAAGAGTATCATGTTCTAGTGACATGTATCCCAATTGTAAGAACAATGTTATTTGAATTATAAAGGCTGTGTTTATACTTTTGCTTGAAAGTATTATTATGCCTCCTGTCCAGTTATTTATGTATATATGTATATAACCTGAAAGTTTGCAGTCGTCGGCTTCAGCCCCCACGCATATAATGCGAGGGTGTTCGCAAAAGCACATCTTCACACTTGATCCAACGTCTTGGTCCATTAAGGAGGTGGTAGCGCGGCGAACGAGGCAATCGGACTATATTGCTTTAACACTTTCACTTAACCATAGGAGTTTGACAGTGGGCCTACCATATAGCCCCTGGTATTTCCGCGGCTATCCGAATACGGTGCGCGTACATACATGACTGGGAAAACCGGTCCTTCGTTAATGCGGAGGAATCCCGAAGATTCCTCTAAGTCATCGAGTGGTTGACCAGTCTCGCGCTTTATCATGACAGTCAGTTTTCGGCTTTCTCTACTGAGGTGCTCATCCGGATGAACCAGGGCACAATTGCAGTAGTTCTCCCGGTGCCACCTTAGCCGATAGAGCGGAACGTAAGGTAGCAAAATGCGGGAGCCGGGCAAACCCAACATTTGACCAAAGACATGATTCAGAGCTGATGCACATAAGGCCAAACTCACGACGCCAAACACTCCCTAAGGTATTCGGTCTTTACAACATATACCGGGCTGAGTAACGCCCTTGATAATGAACCCCGAGTGTCCAGGTACGTGCATTATTCTGACGTGGCAAAATGCCAATAACGTCAGCATCCCTCTCGGTTATACTGAGTATCTGGAGGATGTGAAGCAACAAGAGACAGTAAAAAAAGTTTACACAGGGTCTTAATCTAAAAAGAAACCTTTGAGTGGGGCCCTGCTGCACGTCTGCACCTGTGTCTCCGTTGTGCCGTATCCTGGAAAGGTGTAGCACGATTATCATCTGTAAAAGAGAAGAACTTAGGTGAAAGTTGTCGTGCGAAAAATTGGTTATTCTCAATAGACCATTAAAATTCAAGATAAGTAAGGTCGAGCCGAATTGTAGTCCTTTTTACATGCGGGAAGCCCCTGGTACCGCCTATGGGGGTATATCCATCAAACCAATCTCAGGTTTATTTAAGCTGTTACAGCTAGTGATGCACCGGACTCGTCTAGCCGTGTCCGCGGTCTTGACGACCGATCGTTTATTCTGGTTGGAGGGGCCGTTTAGTGTTCGGCTGCTAAAGCCGCCACACGTTCTTCCGTACGTAAGGAACGCTCAACATTTCCGCTAACTATGATGATGCCCCGTGGACCGGGCATCTTAAGCTTAAGGGAAGCATAGTGCGGTACTGCATTAAAACGAGCGAAAGCTGTTCTTCCGAGTAGTGCTTGATAGCCGCTTCGGAATGGAGCGATGTCGAAGGTTAACTTTTCACTTCGGAAGTTGTCGGGAGAACCGAATACAACCTCTAATACTAGAGAGCCCGTACAGCGGGCCTCTGGGCCTGGTATTACTCCTTTAAAGGTAGTATTGCTTTGGCTAATTCTCATTGGGTCTATCCCCATTTTGCGGACTGTGTCCTGATATATCAGATTAAGACTACTGCCGCCGTCCATGAGGACTCGGGTGAGATGGTATCCGTTGATTATTGGGTCTAGTACCAAGGCAGCCAGTCCTCCGTGCCGGATACTTGTCAGGTGATCCCTGCGATCAAAAGTGATCGGGCAGGCCAACCAAGGGTTGAACTTAGGGGTGACGGGCTCTACGGCGCGTGTGTCTCGGAGTGCATGTTTGCTTCTCCTCTTCGTCACGTGAATCGTGTTCACTGTTTTGACCTCTAGTGGGAATTTTTTCTGTCCCCCAGTGCTCTGCTGGCGAGGCTCATCCTCGTCTTCACTTGGTGTATCCCTCCCCTTGTGTTCGGCGTTTAACTTGCCGGCCCGCTTGAAGACCCAGCATTCTCTGTGGGTGTGATTTGCAGGTTTATCGGAGGTGCCATGAATCTGACATAATTTGTCCAGAATCTTGTTTAGGCTGGACGGTCCATCTCTGTTGCCTTTGAAAGGCTTTTTCCGCTGACCAGGTCGAGAGCCCCTAAATCTGGCGTTTACCGCCGTGTTGTCTGGGCTGTCTTCGTTATTTCGACGCTTGCTTTTACTACGTCGTGGTTTTCCATTACCATCCCTGACTTCGGATGTGCCTGGGTCGCTGGTGCTACTACGTGCCAGCCAGCTATCTTCGCCCGTGCAAAAACGGGTCATAAGGCTTCTTAGGGCTGCCATTGTCCTTGGTTTTTCTTGGCCGAGGTGTCTGGCGAGCCATTCGTCTCGGACGCTGTGTTTGAAAGCTGCTAAGGCTTCGGCGTCCGGGCAGTCGACGATTTGATTCTTCTTAGTGAGAAATCTGTTCCAAAGCTTTCGGGCTGACTCTCCGGGCTGTTGAATTATATGACTTAAATCATCTGCATCCGGAGGTCGGACATAGGTCCCTTGAAAGTTAGCCCTAAAAGCATCCTCAAGCTCGTCCCAACTTCCAATTGAATTTTCGGGGAGGCTCTTCAGCCAGTGCCGAGCTGGTCCTTTCAACTTGAGGGGCAAGTATTTGATGGCGTGGAGATCGTCTCCGCGAACCATATGGATATGGAGGATGAAGTCCTCAATCCAGACCCCAGGGTCTATCGTTCTGTCGTACGCCTATGTTCACGGGTTTGAATCCCTCTAAATTCGTGATCCAGCACCTCATCGGTGAAACATAGGGGGTGCGCGGCACCCCTGTATTTGGATGTGTCATGGCGTTCTGACGGTTGTAGTGTTCGGCTTTGATTATGCGCTGGAGCGCGCATCCTAGATCCGTAGATGGATCTGGTCATGTCGGCCTTTTGATGCAAGTCCTTGCTTGGATCGTGTGCTGACTTATGTGCGGCCATGTTAGCCGCCCTATCGCGGCCACGAGGTGGTCGATCCGACCGGTCGGCCGTTTTATTTTTCGGCTGTGTGGGCTCTAAGGCCTCATCATCGAATTCGGGCAACAGCTTGCGTTTTGGATAGCTCTTTGTGTGGCGACTGCCACCATACTTTTCTTCAGTGTCAAGCACTTTGTTCCATCTACTGTTAAGCATATTCTGCGCGGCCTTAAGCCTCTGCTTCTGCTTCTTCAGACTCCTTGTGGTGGCAATAAGCCTTCTACAGAGGTTCTCTTGTTCCAAGTGCCTTTCCGGGATGATGTGTGCATCCTCATCCGGACTGTTTTCCTCTCCGGAGAGATGTTGATGAGCTTTATCCTCGGCGTTGTCGTGTTCGGACAGCGGCTCCGTACTATGTTCGCCGTCCGCTGGTTCATCCTGTTCTGTCACTGGGTCAATGTGGTCGTCGTTTCCTCTGGAGTCGACCGTGGTGTTATTTTTCCTTGCGCTGTTATCACTGTTCTTGCCGAGGCGGGATTTGGAGCGGCGCCTACACCGTCGCTTTGGTTGCTTCTCGAGGGAGCTATCCTTCGCTGCATCCTTCCGTTCCTCGTCATTGTTTTCTTTGGGTGTATCCACCATGTATATATCGTGTGATGAAGTGGTTGTCCAGCGCCCTATGGGCAGTGGTTCCTGTTCCTCTCCTGCATCGTCGTCCATACCGTCGATGTCTTCGGAGTCGAAATTGAGCATGTCGGTTAAATCGTCGACAGTGGCTATTAAGTGGGTGGTGGGTGGGGAACAAATTTCTTCATCGTCCGCATCCCATTCTAGCCGGACATAGTTCGGCCAAGGGTCTCCTGATAGGGAGAGAGACTTCAACGAGTTTAGCACGTCGCCAAAGGGCGAGTGCTGAAAGATATCCGTGGAGGTAAACTCCATGATTGGTGCCCAATCGGATTCGATAGGCACGGACGCATGCGGCTCGGAGCCCGTGGCCAGGGACGAATCCAATGGTTCGGCAACACGGGTCTCGGAGGAGGTGAAGTTAGTATTCGTCTCTATCGCCGCTGAGTGTGCGGCCTCCGTGGCGGGGTCCATCCACCCGTCCTCAGATGGCGCGATTTGTTCCGGATTGAGGGCCGGAGTAGTCGCAAGTGCGATCTCCTGAACACTGTCCGACGGCAGAGCTAGGTCATGCTCGTCGTGATTGTGCGGCGCACCTGACATGGGCTCGAATCCGTCGAAGATCAAGTCTCCATGGATGTTGGCAGTATAGTTCAAGTTTCCAAACCTGACCTGGTGGCCAGGGGCATAGCTCTCGATCTGCTCCAGATGGCCAAACGAGTTGGCCCGCAGTACGAAGCCGCCGAATACGAAGATCTGTCCGGGGAGGAAAACCTCACCCTGGACCGCATTGTTGTCGATGATTGAAGGAGCCATCTAGCCTTACGGTGACGGCATAGTGGAACTCTCAATGAAAGCACCAATGTCGTGTCAAAACCGGCGGATCTCGGGTAGAGGGTCCCGAACTGTGCGTCTAAGGCGGATGGTAACAGGAGGCGGGGGACACGGTGTTTACCCAGGTTCGGGCCCTCTCGATGGAGGTAATACCCTACTTCCTGCTTGATTGATCTTGATGATATGAGTATTACAAGAGTTGATCTACCACGAGATCGTAGAGGCTAAACCCTAGAAGCTAGCCTATGGTATGATTGTTGTTGTCCTACGGACTAAACCCTCCGGTTTATATAGACACCGGAGGGGGCTAGGGTTACACAGAGTCGGTTACAAGGGAGGAGATCTACATATCCGTACTGCCAAGCTTGCCTTCCACGCCAAGGAGAGTCCCATCCGGACACGGGACGAAGTCTTCAATCTTGTATCTTCGTAGTCCAACAGTCCGGCCAAAGGATATAGTCCGGCCGTCCGAGGACCCCCTAATCCAGGACTCCCTCAGCCCCCCCCCCAAACCTATTCCAATCCAGCCTCCTGCCCAAGGGGGGGCACCAGCCCCTTGTGGGCTGGTGTGCTTGTTGGGGAACGTAGTAATTTCAAAAAATTTCCTACGCACACGCGAGATCATGGTGATGCATAGCAACGAGAGGGGAGAGTGTTGTCCACGTACCCTCGTAGACCGACAGCGGAAGCGTTATCACAACGCGGTTGATGTAGTCGTACGTCTTCACGATCCGACCGATCAAGTATCGAACGCACGACACCTCCGAGTTCAGCACACGTTCAGCTCGATGACGTCCCTCGAACTCCGATCCAGGCGAGTGTTGAGGGAGAGTTTCGTCAGCACGACGGCGTGGTGACGATGATGATGTTCTACCGACGCAGGGCTTCGCCTAAGCTCCGCAATGATATTATCGAGGTGTAATATGGTGGAGGGGGGCACCGCACACGGCTAAAATATCGTATATCAATTGTGTGTCAAGAGGTGCCCCCCTGCCCCCGTATATAAAGGAACAAGGAGGAGAGGGCCGGCCAAGGGGAGGTGGCGCGCCCAAGGGGGGAGTCCTACTCCCATCGGGAGTAGGACTCCTCCTTTCCTTGTGGGAGTAGGAGAAGGGAAGGGGGAAGGAGAAAGAAGGAAGGGGGCGCCCCCCCCCTCCCTAGTCCAATTCGGACTAGCCCATGGGGAGGGGTGCGGCCACCCTTTGGGGTCTTTCTCTCCTTTCCCGTATGGCCCATTAAGGCCCAATACGAATTCCCGTAACTCTCCGGTACTCCAAAAAATACCTGAATCACTCGGAACCTTTCCGAAGTCCGAATATAGTCGTCCAATATATCGATCTTTATGTCTCGGCCATTTCGAGACTCCTCGTCATGTCCCTGATCTCATCCGGGACTCCGAACTCCTTCGGTACATCAAAACATATAAACTCATAATAAAACTGTCATCGTAACGTTAAGCGTGCGGACCCTATGGGTTCGAGAACTATGTAGACATGACCGAGACACCTCTCCGGTAAATAACCAATAGCGGAACCTGGATGCTCATATTGGCTCCCACATATTCTACGAAGATCTTTATCGGTCAAACCGCATAACAACATACGTTGTTCCCTTTGTCATCGGTATGTTACTTGCCCGAGATTCGATCGTCGGTATCTCGATACCTAGTTGAATCTCGTTACTGGCAAGTCTCTTTACTCATTCCGTAATACATCATCCCGCAACTAACTCATTAGTCACAATGCTTGCAAGGCTTATAGTGATGTGCATTACCGAGTGGGCCCAGAGATACCTCTCCGACAATCGGAGTGACAAATCCTAATCTCGAAATACGCCAACCCAACAAGTACCTTTGGAGACACCTGTAGAGCACCTTTATAATCACCCATTTACGTTGTGACGTTTGGTAGCACACAAAGTGTTCCTCCGGTAAACGGGAGTTGCATAATCTCATAGTCATAGGAACACGTATAAGTCATGAAGAAAGCAATAGCAACATACTAAACGATCGGGTGCTAAGCTAACAGAATGGGTCAAGTCAATCACGTCATTCTCCTAATGAGGTGATCTCGTTAATCAAATGACAACTCATGTCTATGGCTAGGAAACACAACCATCTTTGATTAACGAGCTAGTCAAGTAGAGGCATACTAGTGACACACTGTTTGTCTATGTATTCACACATGTATTATGTTTCCGGTTAATACAATTCTAGCATGAATAATAAACATTTATCTTGATATAAAGAAATAAATAATACTTTATTATTGCCTCTAGGGCATATTTCCTTCAGTCTCCCACTTGCACTAGAGTCAGTAATCTAGTTCACATCGCCATGTGATTTAACATTAATAATTCACATCACCATGTGATTAACACCCATAGTTCACATCTCTATGTGACCAACACTCAAAGGGTTTACTAGAGTCAATAATCTAGTTCACATCGCTATGTGATTAACACCCAAGAGTACTAAGGTGTGATCATGTTTTGATTGTGAGATAATTTTAGTCAACGGGTCTGTCACATTCAGATCCGTAAGTATTTTGCAAATTTCTATGTCTACAATGCTCTGCACGGAGCTACTCTAGCTAATTGCTCCCACTTTCATTATGTATCTAGACCGAGACTTAGAGTCATCTAGATTTAGTGTCAAAACTTGCATCGACGTAACCCTTTACGACGAACCTTTTGTCACTTCCATAATCGAGAAACATATCCTTATTCCACTAAGGATAATTTTGACCGTTGTCCAGTGATCTACTCCTAGATCACTATTGTACTCCCTTGCCAAAATCAGTGTAGGGTATACAATAGATCTGGTACACAGTCTCCAATTAGTGGCTTCACACAATGTTGCTTCCAAGTAGCTCCCTACGATCATTCATAACTTCTTTCCATTCTTTTATTGTGAGGTCTTCATCTGTTCGAGAAATCTTGTATGAACAACGGTGACCCGTAGGAAGAATTCGTCGTAAGCTAACAACATCCATGTGACCTTTTGTATGCATCAGATGAAGCACACAGTCCTTCGGGATTTTCTGTTGAAGAGCATAATGGTAACATAGTTAGCAATGTAGTTTAGCTTTAGAAGAATGTATGCAAAAGATGCATTGGTGTCATAATAATAAAAAATCTTACCATGCCATTTCCATGGATGTTGCCATAGTTCAACACGTGGACCAGTGGCACGTATTGACCATAATGTGGAGGAGTTTCATAATTCTTATTGAAAGTCTCAACATCAATAATAAAGGAGACAAGATGATCTTTCTCCTCGTAAGTTAGTTCAAAGCCATCAGTGTAGTAGGTTTTGTCTACTACTTTCCGAACATTTTTTGAAGAATGAAAATAAGCTGTCAACTATTTTTATGAAAATAATTTAAATTACACAATAAATATGTTTGAGAAACTCACATAGAGGTAGAAGTGGAAGCGTATCAACATGGACCCAAATGTCGATATTCTCTTCCTCGACATTATCTTCCTTGATGTCATCTTCAGGATCACCAAGATCGAAGGTGGCATGCATACCCTCCTGAAAATCATACGCCTTGCATAGTGCTGCCCAATTCGAGCAACCAAAATGGGAGTAGGTCACCGCATTGTATATCTTCACTTAAAAGCATAACCATGATGTGTCCTGAGGTGAACTCTCTTTATCTGCATATTCTCATGATCTTCGAAATCCAACTTCTCCAAGACACAACGTCTTGCATGGCAGGGGATGGGCTAGTCGAATTGTAGAAATTGGAAATTACACGTTGAAGAAACAGAAGCCATGCTTAATTATGGAAAAAGACTTGTGGTCGTTGCGTACCGTATAAACATCGAAGGTCTTGTCGAGCTTAATACTGAAGCGCTGACCGCCTTCCAGGCGAGGCCTGTCGCACAGACCCCGGTCATCGCTGCAGTACTCGCACTCAGGGATCCTATCATCATCGGCTGACATTTCCTATGTTCATAATTCAAAGATTAAAGTTCTGAAATTCAATATATGTACTACAAAAACTAAATTAGATCACGGGTTGACTATCGGTCTGTCGGGATTCTTCCTCTCTGTCATTTGTGACCGTTGGTGATGGAAGCTCCTAATTTCATTTGAAAGTGCATTAAACCAAAATGTCTAGCACCTTCGAATGAAAAAAGAAGCTCCCCCATGACAACAGTCGGGATTCTTCTTCTCTCATATATATATATATATATATATATATATATATATATATATATATATATATATATATGGTGGACACTCTCCGCCAGTGATTTTTCGACCGTTGGTGATGGTCGCTACTCCTCCTTCTCCTAGTGCATAACAAAGGTCTAGCACAAGGAGAAGAAGGAGAAGCGACCACCACAACAACAGTCGGGATTCTTCTTCTCTCATGTATGGTGGACACTCTCCCCCACTGTTTTTATGACTGTCATGTATGGAGCCCCGACTGACTTAAAGTCAACCCAAAATGTTGTTTAATTCTCTTTCGGACAAATCCAAGGCACACTCGATATTTCCTACATTCTAGCACAAGTCATGCTAAAATTCACGGAAAAATCCGGCATGACCTTTACTAAAATAGGACATATCGAGCGCCTGAAATTTGCCAGAACGGAAATTAATCAACACTCTGGCAAAACATAGGCCACTCGGATTTTCCCTGTGGTACAAAGATGTTTCATACACATAGAGAGATGTTTAAACTTGAAATTATATCTGGATCAATTATCATAAGCATTCACACAGGAGCATTCAAACTTGGTGCTCATTGCATTTCATTTGGTTAAGAAGCATAACTAAATACCCTAGTTCTACTCTATTCAACACCGAGGAGTAGATAAGGAGGAGGTGGACTTTTAGCTCACCGACTCGGGTGTAGAGGAAGTAGAGGTAGCTCCGACGACGATCACTCCAGGCAGACGCGACACTACAAAGCCTGCATATTCCACCGAGTGAAAATTTTATATCATCAAATCTCGTATAGCATTCTTTGATGAAAAAGTGATAATGACATAAAAGTAATTAAATTTCCCAACACATTTCTACATTGAAAAAGAAGCTATATGTTCTATTTTATTCAAAAAACCTACATTCTACAATAGGAGTGTTACATATCAACTAAATCTATTAACTACATTTGAATTTTTACTAATTCACTCTAAACACTATAAGCTATCAACTAAACCCTAGAAGCATACTAAATCAAAGTGTTACATATTAACTAAATCTATTAACTATGTCTATTTTTTTTGCTAAATCACTCTAAACCCTAAAAACTATTAACTAAATCAAAGTGTAGGAGGAGATGTGCATGGAGGATGGGGAGGGAGGAGGGGCTGTTGATGGAGGAGGAGGGGCGCTAGAGGAGGGAGGAGCAGGGGAAGGGATGAGGGAGGAGGAGAGGCGGCTAGAGGAGGGAGGAGTGGGGGGGAGGGAGGAGTGGCGGCTAGAGGAGGGAGGGGGAAGATGAGGGAGGAGGAAGAGGAAGAGGAGGAGGAGGAGGAGGCTTACCGAGCCGGGGGATGGCGGAGACGGTGGCGATGGTAGGAGGAGGACGGCCGCGACGGTGACACAGTGAGACATGGAGAGTGAGGAACGGGCGGGGTGGGGGGATAAGGCCGGCTTAGCAGCAGCGCGGGCCACAGACCGGCGCTACTGCTAAAAGCATTAGCTGTAGCGCGGGTCCCCAACCCGCGCTGCTGCTAAGTGGGGACAGGCAGCTAGGCCCGGGCTGGCCACAATAGCAGCGCGGGCGCTGGGGCCGCGCTACTGCTATGTAGATAGCAGTAGCGCCCTTCGTGACCACGCGCTATTGTTAATTAGCAGTAGCGCGCCTCTTTTTAACCGGCGCTACTGATAATCCTCTGTGTATAAGGTTTTCCCTAGTAGTGTCAAACAACACCTGTAAACACTAAACTGTACCAACCAAACTTGTCGGCTACACGATTTACTAAGGCACTAGAAGGACCATTTGAAAAATCTTTCTGAACCTGCTCAATGATCTCCAGTAGAAGGATTTGCAAGACAAACAAAAGGGAGGTGGCATTATGCTCTACACCAGCAATCTGCCACTATCAAGAGCTAAGATAACTACGTCAGCAACAAATAGACTCAAACACAAAATCCAGATACAATTTGGTGCATATCTCTGAACCAGATTATAATCCACCAGAATACTATTTAATTAGAGGTTTATTGTAAGCAAGCTAATGAGCTGAAAGCTTATTGTAAGCATGTTAATGTATTATTAACATAATGAATCGAATGCTTATTATAAGTAGGCAACTAAATTAAAACAATCAATGCATAACCAAAAGATTGACAGAATCACGATGAGCATGTAGATATAGACTTGTTGTCTGACACCTGGAATAAAAGGATTGACGCCAGACACTAAGCACCCCTTTCAAAGCAATAAAGCATTCATTGAAACAAATCCACGTCTTGTGATGGCATCACCATCAGATCAACATGATATTCGCCCCCTGTTTCTCTCTATTCCCTCCCCGGTCTACGCTGCAACAACTCGCTTCTGACATATGATTTGTTTGCCGCAGAATCATGATTGTTATGTGAAATAATGAAATGTACCGACTTTACATATAACTCATAGTCTACCAGAATGCTTTGGATGCAATCTCTTGCAGCCAACCGAACAATAACACATAGTTGCACACCCGCAAAAAAAAAACAACACATAGTTGCACTTGCATCCTTTGGTCTAACTCGCTAACCAGATGAGATAGACAGCAACACACGAAACATGTCTCTTCTTTTTCTCTTATTAGAAAAACAATTAGTACAATCACAAGGATTGAAACAAATTTCATTTTGCATAATGTGGTAAACAATTTCATCACAAAACCCACCATGTTGAGTTGAGCTAGGTCCGCTCCTGTAGCTTGTAACTACTGATTTCAGTTCTATCACAGAGCGCCAGTACATTCGCTGCCCTAACCTACGGTCACAGGATCAGGCACATCAGAGCGCTAGTATCTCTCAAGTCTAGACAGAGAAGGGAAAGAATGCGGGCAATAAATCACTGTTTGAATCAGCTAATAACATGTACGAAATACTATCTCAGTGAAACAGATACCAATAGACAAGCTGTAAAAAAATATAAACCCGAAAATACACCATCTCAACAACGACGACGTCACAAACACACCTACTAATCCATCAGTAGCTTGAGATGATGAGCACAATCTCAATATGACTATAAGCAGTACACAGCGCCAGTCAACAACAATAACCATCATCTGAGAAATCCAGGGGAATGCTTGATGTACACTAGAAAAATATATTGTAGGACCATCATCATCATCTCCTTCCCGAGTTCCCATGTCTTTGGCTGCGGAAGTAGCTGAGAAGAGCCCGCGCCTGCAGCAAATTCAAATTCTTAGCAAAAAGATTTTGTAACTATTTTTCTTCTACTTGTAAAGTTTGTTGTAGGAAGTGAGGAAGTGGCAAACCTTTTCTCTTGCGCGTGGTGTTCCTGACTGTGACAGTGCGACTAAAGGGGGCACGGCATCCTCTTGAAGAACTATGTTGCAAAACCTGTTGCTGTTTGTGCATAGCTGAAGCAATGCCGCAGCAGCATTTTCCTTCGCTTTCGCTGAACCCAGTTCGACAACTTCAACAAGGGCTGGAATACCACGCGCCTGCCCAATCGCAGTCCTCCCTTCTTGTATCGTAGCAAGATTTGCCAAGACAGCTACAGCCTTATCGACCATTCCAGCAGCAGGGTCCATAAGCTCAACTAGGTGCCTCAGAGCATCAGCTTGCACAATTCGACCCTTGTTCTCATTAAGTATGGATAAATTAAACAATGCAGTAACCGCATCTTTCTTTCCTCGTGGGCTCCCATTTCCCAGCAGGTCGACGAGAGGCTTTACGGCGCCAGATTGTCCAATCCTCGCTCTGTTATCTTCAATAAATGAGAGACTGAACAAAGTAGCTGCTGAGTTCTCTTTAGCTTCAGGGTTCCCTGTTTCCAGGACATGGACGAGTGGATCAACAGCATCTGCATTCACGATGGCAATCTTATTGATATCACTGAGTGACAAATTGAGGAGGGCTGTCACTGCATTTTCTTGGATTTTGGCATCTGGTGAATGAAGAAGGCCAACCAGCAAGTTTATAGCCCCACAATTAGCAATCACAATCCTGTTCTCCATGTTGTGCTTAGCTAGAAGACGAATCTCGGATGTTGCTGATCTCTGACCTTCTATGGAATCGCTTCCCAAATCATTGATTAGCTCGCGCACCTGATTCTCGATGGCAGAGAAATCACCCCGGGCATCCATGGACGACGACGATATTATTCTGGGGAATCCCCTGTCAGATGTTTGCCGCCGAACAAATGGCCCTTCCATGCAGACATCACCCAATCTTGGCAGGATTACATTCTCCCTTTGAGGGGCAGAAGAGACAGAAAGCTCCCGGTCAGCAACCTCTCCAGACGCATCACCACTGTAATTTGTCCTATCACTTGGAACCCGCATCATCCCATTGTCAGTGTCACACTTCCCACCAAGCTGACCGGTATTAGGAAGACTACCATTAACCGAAGAGCTGCCTAGACGAACCTGTGAATCACTGTCAAAATGAGATGCTTGAAATGCTTCCTCCGTTGATTGTTCTGAAGTTTGTTCATCAGAACCAGCATGTCTTTCTTCCAAACTAGACTCTCTTGCTTCAGAGCTTGCAAGAGATAGCCTTGCTAGCAGAGCCATTTGCATAGTCTAATTAAAGACTGATCGGTGGAAGCCTCACGACCAGGATGGTTCACATGTGCATCAGATTTCTGGATGGTTCACATGCTCTGTTCAATCTTCTTATATAAAGGTCAGCTTCTGGGGACCAGGGAAGATTACCCTACCAAGTACCGACACTAGGATGTAGGAGGCTGTTACCTGTGGTGCTCAAATCTTGAAGGCTCTGCTGAAGGAAAGTTCAACTTCAAAGATTTCACAGGATCAAGGTAGCTTAATGTCATGTGACTCGAAGCAGTTAAATATCAAAGGCTCAAAGTTTTCATGGTGTAGTTAGGAATTAAATTTGAATGAGCTACTCAACTGCATGGGAACATTGACCTGGTTACCCAGTTCAATTAAGAGGTAATCATCGACGCCACGCTATCGAACGCAAACAGACCCACCATAGCACGCGTTACATGAGATGTTCCTACTTCGCAGGGCAGGAATGCGTAGCAGATTCTTGCGGGCGTCATGGTGTCTAGAACTGTAACGATCATCGCCCAAGATTGATAAAAGAGGTACATCAATGCAACAAAAACGTAGCTACTCAATTGCGCGGGAACATGAGCTAGTTGCCCGGTTCAGTTAAGAATGTAATCATATGAGCTACACCAGCTGATGCAAACATGCCCCAGCAGAGCACACGTTACATGAATGAAAGGATCCTATTTCACGGCGCATGAAAGCATAACAACAGTTTTTATATCACGGTGAATGCAGGCGTCCAGGCGTCTACGACTGTAACGATCATGGCCGAAAATTGCTAGTAAAAAAAATAGACATCAAGAATCCTGAACTTTTCAATTAAAAGGCGTGCACGGTCCCCAGTCTGTATCTAAGTTTTTTTTTTTTTGCGAGAGTGTATCTAAGATTGTTGATGAGCTCCGATCATGGAAAGAGGTTGCCCTCAAAGGGGAAATGTGGCTGCCTCCAGACTAATTAGTAAGAACCGATCTATAAAGTAAATCCCCTGTCCTCATAATCTGTAATTAATCTATAACAGAGTCCTGAACTACAGGAAAAACAGGGGCTGATCAATATGATGTGCCGGATGCGCACCGGCGTACCCAGAAATTGAGGAGAACAGTACGTTTTAGACTAGCCACTGGATGAAAACAAGAACATACCTCACAAACTATTTGCCGAAGGTTGCGGAAGGGGCGGAAACCGCGGGAACGCGATGCTGCGGTGAGGGGAAACGAGATCGGCTGGGCACGAGGGGCGTGAGAGGCGGGGGTGCTGGGGGTGGGGGCGTGGTACGGGATTGAGTCGTCGTCGGCGGCTGGCGCTGAGGCACGGCACGGTGGCAGCGCCGGTAGCGCTAGGACCTACGTAGGACACAGGCGAAGGTAGACTGGAGAGGAGAAGATTTTGCCGCGTTGGTTTGGTTGGGTTGGTGGTAGCTGGTCGGTCAGCCGGGGGAAAGACGAAGAAAATGCACGGGAAAGAGATGGGTGAGCAGCGAAATCACCCATTGACCGTTTCAAACAAAAGAGACTACCTTTTTTTTCCACGACAGTACGCATTGGCCGGCTGATCTTTTGCAAAAATCGGTCGGGTCACGAGCCGTTGTATCCACCACACGAATGCACAGTAGCCATCGTTTTTAACATGGGTTGCGCTCGGAGATTTAAGACAAGTGCTTTGCAACATGGGCCATGTTACACTCGGAGTTTTGCAATCAGACCTTTCACCTTTGCAACACTAGCCATGTTAACTGTGCCGAAAATAGTCAGTGCCCTTGATAGGGTGGCAAGTGTAGCCGTAGCCTGTTTGGTAACCAGAGGCGGAGCCAGGATTTGTCAAAGCCTGGGGCTAAAACTAGCTGATTAAATATATCGTCAAATACCACGCGCACCAACGTGTGTTATTAGTATGGCACAAAATCACATTCAAAATGAAATATAAATTCATTACTATCACGAGAGGAAATTCCGTAAAAACAAATAGATTAACAAAGTGCATCATTGCAAACATGGTTTGGTACCAAATTACCGAAGACTTCCCTAATTCAAGGCCATCGTTTCTTCACCAGCAATAGTAGAAGGACCTGGATCTGCAAACATAAAATCAAGTATTTAAAATCAAGACATTGGACATCAACTAAATCAATTGTTCGTATGAAATTTTGCAAAAAAAGAGAACATATTATACCATTTACACAAAGTCCACGAGGTAGTAGCCCCTTGTGTTTCCTCATATATTTTTTGATAGCACTGTATAATATTAATATCATCAATGCTTGCAAATACATCACGGTCAACTGATTGGAAAAAAGATTCAATTGTACGGGTCCTCTTCATCTTGGACTTATAATCTCCTGATGACAATGAAATAAAACTGACTAAGTAATATGATTTAACCACCAATTCATCGAGTTTGCATGATATAAAAGGAACTAGGGAAAATAATTAGATGATACAGAGTTGAGTATTATTGAAGATATTGAATTAATTAGATAATACATATTTAGAAAAAATTAATTGCTGTAATGGCTGATGATATAGAAGGATTTCTAATTAATTGAGCAATACGTATTACCTGTGCCGCTTTACGACAGTGTGTGCGTGCACTGTAATTTAGGAACACTTCGAGAAGATGAGAAGAAGGAGAGGCAGGTGGCCAGGACGTCGGACCGGGCGGCCGGCGGGGAAACGCGATTGACGACTGGCGAGGGCGGCGGCGACTAGGCGAGGGTTCCTTGATCGGGAGAGGGGATTTTTTCCTTGGCGAACAAACGACAGATCGAAGCCTCGACCTACTGCACGATTGATTTTCTGTTCGATCGATCGACTTGAGTTGGGCTAATAGGCTGAAGCCTTGTACATGAAGCCTGGGGCTAATCGTCTATCCATCTCAAATTCTCAAAAAAAATCTTCTAACGTACAGGTGCCAGTTGGGCTACGCCCGGGGCTACAGCCCCAGGCCCAATTTCGCCCCTGTTGGTAACCACTTGGGCAGGGGAAAGGGAGTTTGCATAAGGGAGTTTGTGGAGGGATTATGTGTGGGAAGAAATTTTTTACTTCCATTTCCTTGTTTGGTATATATACGATGGGAATTAGTGTAGGATGAAACTCTGCCCACGAATTAACAGGGTATTCGTGGGAAGAAATTGCTGGAAATTGACTCCCTCACCTCCCATTCCTCTTCCCACTGAAACTCCCATTCACTCTAATCAATTAGTGAACTTTTAATCTCCTCACCTCACAACTCCCATTCCTCATCTCTAATTCCCACGAACCAAATAGGTTGTAGAGGGAGTTCGCAGGGGGATTTTACCCAGGTTTGAGCCCTCACAGTTGAGGTAGCACCCTACTTCTGCTTTGTTTTAGATTGATGTGGGAGCACCTCGTGCAAGGGGTTATAAGAGAATGATGATGACTACCTAGGTCTGTCTATAATGGAACAGATGTCTCATGCTTCCCTTAGCCTCACCTTATAAAGAGGATGAGAGCTAGGGTTTACAGGGTCCCTAATTGACCTTATCGACGAGGGCTTCTTGGCTTCCACGCCAAGATCATGGTTCACCTTCGAGCCGGGCCCCTGGACTATTTGTTTGGAACAAAGCTACCGGCAGGCTGACTGAATGTTGGGCTTCCCACATGATGGGCCACCCCGGTGTATTATACCGTCAGTATCCCTTGAACTTGTTTGGAGTTTTGGAGTCTGGCTTAATCCAAACTAAATCTAGACGGATTCCTTTCCAATAGTGGTTGGTGCAATCTAGCCTTTGGTATGTTTGCCTCGAACATCTTCGGGCTCAGCGACTGAGCGGCCTCCAAGAGCGCTTCTCTGAGGCCACAGAGCTTCTGCTCTTGGGATGCGTGGCCTCGGGGCTTTACGCCTTTCGTGGCTTCGTCTTCGCGACTTCGGTGGCTTGCGTCTTCACCGCTTCGCGGCTTGTGTCTTCATGGCTTTGGTGTCCGGCGTCTTCGTGGCCTGTATCCTCATGGTCTCGAGTCATGCAACCCCTCCTTGGTGTGTCCGACCCTAGGGGAGGGAGCCCCTCCTCCATGCCGGTCTCCTTCCCATGCGCCTATATATATGTGAGGGGCAACCCTCTAGAAACAACTTAGTCCTTGAAGGTTGTGCCCTCGCTCTCCCTCTCACGGGAAAATTCTCTCCGCCTAAGGCTGCTCCACACCTCCTCTAGTCTCTGGTAGTTATTCATTCTGGACGGCCGAAGCCATGCTGGACTGTTGATTTCTTACGTGTGGATACTGATAGAGGAATCGTTCTTTTGGTCCTCGTATGGGAGAAAATTCTCACGGCCGAGAGGTAGAACCTAGTTGTGGGAATCTGCATCAATCTTTAATAGTTGGTAAAGATTAGATCTAACCTCTTTGCATCTTCATAATGATTCTAAGCATTATTGATAGGCACATTTTTTTTGTTTTACTACATTTTCCAACAATGATCACCTCGTGGTAGTGCAAGGTTGCAGGCCCCTCTTCCACCCGAAGAGCCTGGTAGATGGCAAATGCATCCCCTAGCGACATGTACAATATAACGTGACCTCGTACGCGCAAGAAGGCCTTCAATGGCCGCAACAGATCCAAAGTCTGGTGTCTCGGACACAGAGATAGTCAACATGGCAGCTGAGATGCGCGAACCGGTGCAGGATCACGTCGTTCACGACAGTAGCACCTCAACGGGTACCCCGAGCTCCTTCGTGATAGCGTCCTTGGCAATCACCTTTGGCATCGGTTGGAGTTCACGAGTTGAGGCTTGGGGCATCGAAGAGGGAGGCCATTGGGCACGGGAGAATTGCACTCCTAACTAGGGTTTTGCGATTTGGGACTTGGAACAACGGCGAAGAAGACTATCCATGTCTTGAGATTTGGGGATTGTGTGGGGTGGTACAAACAAATTTGTGACTCGAGGTGAAATAAGATATTTAGTTTTATACCAAACTTTTATACATATTTATTTTTATTTTTATCATACCACAAAATTAAGGATTTTATTATTATTTAGTTTGAACGGTTAACCGCATAATTTAGTTGGTATAGTTAACCAATGTTATTTCTTTGTACTAAATTTAAATTAAGGATGAACAAAAGTTATCTTCGAATTACTTTTGTGAAAATTCCACAAATTTTATAGTGTGTGCGCGCGCACACACACACATATATTTGTATGTATGTGCATATGTTATTTATATATAGTTTCGTTTAATTACATATCATGTTAGAGGTTTCTCAAGATAATGTTCAACTAATATCTTCCAAGTGACTTGTAGTGTATTATTAGGTGTGCATATTTATATAAGCTTGTAGAGTGTAAATTGTACCATCTGCAAAAGTGTTTTAAGTTAGATTCAGTTATAAGTTTAACATATGCATGGTACTAAAATAACACCAATCATCCATTAATGTAAACATATTGCTAATTCAATGCTTACATACCATTCTTTTTATTTGGTACGTTCATCTAGAAGTTTAGTTTAATCTGGTGTATACAAGAGCGCATGCTAGTATCTAAAATAAAAGGTTACATACTAAACATAGAAATATAGTTTACATACATTTCTTTTTTTTAGAAAACTTTTGATCTATACATATTTAATTATGGCAGTATAACGAACACGAAAATAATAAAAATACATCTAGATCCATAGATCACCTAACGACGACTACAAGCACTGAAGCGAGCGAAGGCACGCCGTCATCATCGCCCTACCTCGCCGGAGTCGGGCAAAATTTGTTGTAGTAAACAGTCAGGAAGTCGTCGTGCTAAGGCCCCATTGGACCAACACACCTGAATAACAATTGTCGCCGTTGAAGAGTAGCGTAGATCGGAAGGATCCAACCTGAAGACACACGAACGTAACGAACTACGACCGGATCTGAGCAAATCCACCAAGGACAGATCCGCCGGAGACACACCTCCACACGCCCACCGACGATGCTAGACGCACCATCGGGACGGGGGCTAGGCGGGGAGAACCTTATTCCACATTCAGGGAGCCGCCATCGTCTCGTCTCCTGAGCCGGACACAGACCCTAACCGACGATGCTAGACGCATCATCGGGACGGGGGCTAGGTGGGGAGAACCTTATTCCATCTTCAGGGAGTCGCCACCGTCTCGTCTCCTGAGCCAGACACAGACCCTAACAAAAATCGAAGGAACATCTAAAAATAGATCACTACCACTGGTAAGGGCCGAGATCCACCGCGCTGCCATGACCCTAAGGCCACAGGAGACGATGCGACCAGCGGCGGCGTCAATGAGAGGCAGAGTAACGCTAGTCTTTTTTGAGGGGAGGAGGCGGTTTGTGTCGTACTTGGTGACATAGTTTACATACATTTCATTACAGCCTATTGGACGTAATAAATCCTATCAGATTCATTATTGTCTATCAAATTGGTTTTTACTTTGTCGTGATGTGGATTTGCTTGTGCAAAATTAGGATTTTATTTTACACATATGCAACAATCTTTTTGAGTTAATAGATACTATTGTAGTGGTTAGTACCATGTTTAATATTTGGGCCCCTCCCTTCTTTCGGAGTCGGGGCAGTCACCCTCTTTGCCCGGCATATGGGTCGGTCATGGGATTGTGGAAAGAAAGGGGGAGGTAGGTGGTGGCGAGTACGGCAAAGGAAAGTAGTTAGGCTGGGGATGACATTCATATAGAAACTGCTATGCGGACGACGATTGCGGGCCGAACTCCACACGATGGAGGTTTCAACGGCGCTACCCAGTTTTGCTCAACACATCAACGGCTTGATGTGCTGCATCGTCCAAATATCGTCCAAAGTGTGTCGCGTGTGTAGCAGTTCTCCATTCATATTCCCCCTTGAGGAGCCAAGGACGCTTCTCATGGGGCAACGGTGTACTAGCAAGATTTTTTTTTTCCAATTTTCACGTTTATGCACTGGTAGAAAAAAGCCTTTTAGTCCCGGTTCGCAATAGCCTTTAGTCCCGGCTGTGCAACCGGGACTAAATATGCGCGACTAAAGACCCCCCCTTTAGTCGCGCCTCTTACGGACCGCGACTAAAGGCTTTAGTCCCGGTTCTTGTGGCTGACCGGGACTAAAGGTCCGTCCACGTGGGCGCCAGTGGTCCGTCGGGGCGGAGGACCTTTAGTCCCGGTTCTCGTGGCCAACCGGGACTAAAGGCCTCCTCCGCAGGTTTAGGGTTTTAGCCCCCCTAAACCTGGTTTCTTTTTAGTTTGGAGTGTTTTATTTCTTTTATATTTTATTTTGTGTTTTATTTTAATTTTGATGAAGTTTCAGTACACATATTCTACGCTACTATATACATGCATATGAAATTTCAAACAAGAAGAATTCAAGAGGAATATATAATATATATTCAATCTCGGGTGACCATATACAACTTCGAACAAGTTTCCATACACAATTAGGATGGATGACCATATACAACTTCGAACAAGTTTCAATCTCGGGTATGCATATAAATTTCTTGGTCCTCGGTATAGTGTTCTCCTTTAGGATTGATGACTTCCCTTATGAAAAATCCTGCTAATTCTTCTTGAATTGGTCGGAAGCGAGCTTCTGGACTAAGCCTCCTCCGCAAGTTATCCGTCGCGTTCCGCACGCTATCCAATGCCTTCCGCTCAGAGGTGTGTCTCCGGATGTTCTCACAAACATAGTATCCACATAGATTGGTCCCCGGTGGCTGCTTATCCACATTAACTAACCTTCTGAAATCTAGCTCATGTTTGAATTCACCGGCAATTTCTTCTGAGAACCGTCTCCAAACCCTACAGGGCAAAGAAAATTAAATGAACAAGGGAGTTAGTTACTTGATATTAGAAAATGAACGAAAGAGACCGATCGATATAGAGCTCAAATGATTGAAAATAATTACTTTTGCAGCATTTTTCTCATGTCGGCCCAACGCTTTGGATCCGAATCCATAGAGTCCATGATTAGAACTCTGGAGGTGTGAAGTTCAATATTTAGCAGAATCCAGTGGAACCTGCGGACACGTTACATGCACAGTCATGCATAACTCATCGATTAGACATACCATGCATGGAGTAAACAAAAGAGAATGGGCACAAAAGAGAAACACTCACCCAAAATGGTAAGGAAATAGAATATGACTTTTGAGTTGATGCTTTCTAAGAAACTTGTACAAGTCTTTCTCCACGTCTTCGGGGTGATGTTGTAACACATGTCCATTAACGATATGTGGGTCAATGAACCCAACATCATGGATGTTTCTTATTTTGCATTCCCAAATCTTCAATCTGCATAATAGCGTACGCAACAATATAGTTAGGACAATATATATATATATATAGTGCAGGCAATGAAGAACGAGATGAGGTAGAAATAAATCACTTACAGAACGTAGCAACTCAGCATAGATTTGTCGAGGTCGCGCAGATTGAACAGCTGGAACAATTCACTCATATGAACTTGTACAGAGTACCGTTTGGTGTGATGCTCATCTGTAACATCCGCATAAACATATTCTTTGTCGGCCCATGTTATGAATTGCTTGTACCAACGTAGCAGATTTCGCATTTGTGGTGGTAGACTCTTTTCCCGCGCAGGCTCGACGAGAGGCCCATTCCGCACATATTGTAATGCTATCTCACATACTGGCGCATCCTCAAGGCCTAAGAAGGCACGAAGAGTCAAACCCATCTCGGACGCTTGTTTCATGGCACTCGCTACAGTCAATCCAAGTGCTGCCGCAGCTGCTATGATCTCGGGGTCCTCTTCCGGACCGGCTTTCACTATGAGCGGGGGGATCGATTGTTTCTTCTGCATCCCGAGCTGGTCAACTTGTTTCCCGCTTTTTTTACTTTCTTCTTTCTCCTCCTTCAATATTTTTGCTTGCCTACGAAGTTCATGTCCATAGTCGTCAGGCATATTCAGCTCGGCTTGGGACGGTGTCGTTAAAAAATCCTTAGCCCACTTCTTTTGCTTCTCAGTGAATACTTGCTTGGGCTCAGGCTCTTTTATCGCCTTCATATCCGCCTTCCATTTCTCATAATCAGCAGACGCGGCCAATTTGGTTTCAGCTTCACTAAGTTCCCAAGGCCTTGGGAGGAGAGGCTTCAGTGATGGCTCCGGTACCCTTGTGGTCTTAGGTACATAAGGGTCCGGGTTAATAGTCCAGGAGCGGGTTTCCTTGCTGTCCGCCTGCTTCTGCTTCTTCGCCGGAGGTGGATTGGGGGGCGTCGTACCCGCCGGAGGAGGATTGGGGGGCGTCGTACCCGCCGGAGGTTGTGGATCGGGGGACGGCGTCGAATGGCGTGAAGGAGGTGTAGGTGAACCACCACGACCACCACCACCGCCACCACCACCACCACCACCATCGGAGGGGGGTGGACTTGCTAGCCTTGGCGCCTCGCCTGGAAACACTATGTACTTCTTTTTCCATAGAATGAACTGGTGCTTGACATCTCCAAGTCTTCTCTCCCCTTCGGGTGTAGGTTTGTCAATCTCCAGGTCCTCAAACCCTTGGACTATGTCTTCCACCGTGACACGAGCATAGCCATATGCAATGGGGTTGTTGTGGTGGAGTGCTCCAGGTGTACAGGGTAAAGCACTGCCGCTAGCTACCTTCGTGGAAACGTTCCCCACGGGATAATGCAGATCACATTCTTTCATCTCCTTTACATCATCCATGGGGTAGTGAGGCTCCGGTGCACGAATCTCGATCATCGGTGCACTAGCACCAGGCGGGGCATCCGTGGAAGCCACGCCGCTTCTCCGCTGCTGGCTTCCGCGATCCGCTTCATGATCTTCATGCGGCCCTGCAGCCGATTTTTCTTTTACTAGTTCATGCACGGTCTGCTTCAACTCATGGAGTTCCGATGCAAACTTCGTCATAAGATCTGCATCCCGGTCCGTCTTTCTCTTACGGCTTCTGTAACAGTACGGGTCATTGTCCTGGGAAAACCCTACTTTCCACGGAACTTTGCCTTTGCCTCGTACACGTCCTCCGTGTTCATCATTCCCGAGGGCTGTTGTCAGTGCGTCTTTCTCTCTGTTGAACTTGATCAAGCCCTCTTGAGCTTGGGTCATTGCGTCAATAAGGGCTTGGGTGGGAGCAAACTGTCTCTGCCGGTGAACACACACCCCTGTCTCCGGGTCTAGCGATCCCCCATGCCCGTACCACCAGCTTTTGGCCCTTGGGTCCCATCCCTCTGTACCTAGAGGGATTCCTCGCACCCTCAGGTCCTCCTCCATCTTCTGCCACCTAGGCTCCGAAAGGCGGTATCCTCCTGGCCCCATAATATGATGGAACTTTTTCTTACTCGCATTATCCTTATTTTTTTCGATATTTCCTTGAAATGCTCCGATTGCTTTTGCCTCACAAATTCTGGCCAATCATCTTTCAGTTTCTCATGTTGTCCATTGAAATCCGGAGTCTTGCCCTTGTTGACATAGTCACGGGTTAAATTTTTCTTGAAGTTCCGGAATGCTTCGCCCATCTTCTGAAGAGCGAACTCTTTAACTAGCCTCCTCCTCTGACGTCCACCCGGAACCTCGTTACCGAGTTCATCGACTTTGTTGTATTCCGGAGGTAGAATGAAATGTTCCATAAGCTTTCTCCAGCAATCCTTTTTTGTTCTCTTGTCGACAAAACTGAAACCAAGACGTGCCTTCTTTGGCTCCTTCCATTCCTGGACGGTGATCGGGACGTTGTCTCTAACAACGACTCCGCATTGGTTGATAAACTTTGAGGTGTGCTGTAGGGGCTTGCCGGTTTCACTGACAAACTCAATGGCATATGTTTCTCCTGTTTTCATCGCCTTGGATTTGCCACGCTTTGTCGTACTCGATCCGGAGGGCTAAAAAAAGAAAGAGAGTCGCGCGCGTTAATACATATGTATTCACATTTCAGTAAGTTTGTATCACGAGAGGCTCAATGTATATATATACCTCGCCGGAGGTGGTTGCTACTTGCAATTCGAGATCGTCGTTTGTTGACGGTTGACCTCCGTCGACAATGTCCGTTCCTTCACCTTCTTGATCATCGACAATCTCTGTTCCACCGTCAAGGTTCGGAAAAGAAGAGACTACATCCTCTTGTTGCTCATATTCTGAGCCCGGCACATAAGGAATCTCGTTGTTGATGATGCCCATTAAATAACGTTCAGCCTCCCGATCCCTAAGCGGCTCGGCTCTATCGTCCGCCATATGTCACTCTTGCATGTAGTAAAAATTCTTTAAGTATAAAGGAATTAAAAATAAGATTAAGGGGACATAGAGGAGGAGGAATTAAAAAAAAAGATTATTGAGCACTGCCAAGTATTTTGTTTTGTTTTCTTTGTTTTTCTTTTTGGTTTTCATTTGGTTTCTTTCTTCTTCCTTTTTTCTTCTTTTTTTCTTCTTCTTCCTTTCTTCTTCCTCTTTCTTCTTTCTTTCTTCTTCTTCCTTTTTCTTTCTTCTTTCTTTCTTCTTCTTCCTTTCTTCTTCCTTTCTTCTTCTTTTTTTTCTTCTTCCTTTTTCTTTCTTCTTTCTTTTGGTTTTCATTTGGTTTTCATTTTTTTTCTTCCTTTTTCTTTCTTCTTTTTTTCTTCTTCCTTTTCTTTCTTCTTTTTTTCTTCTTCCTTTTTCTTTCTTCTTTCTTTCTTCTTTCTTTTTTCTTCTTCCTTTTTTTCTTCTTCCTTTTTCTTCTTTCTTTCTTCTTTCTTTTTTTCTTCTTCCTTTTTTTTCTTCTTTCTTTTGGTTTTCATTTGGTTTTCTTTCTTCTTTCTTTTTGGTTTCTTTTGTTTTGTTTTCTTTTTTTTTCTTCTTCCTTTTTCTTTCTTCTTCCTTTTTTCTTCTTCCTTTTTCTTTCTTCTTTCTTTCTTCTTTCTTTTCTTCTTTTTTCATTTGGTTTCTTTCTTCTTCTTCCTTTTTCTTTCTTCTTTCTTTCTTCTTCTTCCTTTCTTCTTCCTTTCTTCTTCTTTTTTTCTTCTTCCTTTTTCTTTCTTCTTTCTTTTGGTTTTCATTTGGTTTTCATTTTTTTCTTCTTCCTTTTTCTTTCTTCTTTTTTTCTTCTTCTTTTTTCTTCTGTTTTCTTTTGTTTTCTTTTGTTTTTCTTCTGTTTTTTCTTCCTTTTTTCCTTTTTTCTTCCGTTTTTTTCTTCTGGTTTTTTCTTCTGTTTGTTTTTCTTGTGTTTTCTTTTGTTTTCTTTTTTCTTTATTCTTCCTTTTTCTTTTGTTTTCTTTTTTTTCTTCCTTTTTCCTTTTTTCTTCCTTTTTCTTGTTTTTCTTCCTTTTTCTTGTTTTTCTTCTGTTTTTCTTTTGTTTTCTTCTTCCTTTTTTCTTCTTCTTCTTCCTTTTTCTTTCTTCTTCTTCCTTTTTCTTTCTTCTAGCTTCTTCCTTTTCCGGCGGCGGGAGGCGCGCGGTGGACGGCAGGCAGGGGCAGCGGGCAAGGGCAAGGGCAGGGGCTGCGGCGGGCAAGGGCAGGGCACGGGCGGCGGCGGCGCTCACTGGGGACGGGGGCGGTGGCGCGCAGGGCTTCGTCGTCGGCGTCGGCGTCGGGGCAGGGCTTCGGCGTCGATCGGCGTCGGGGCAGGGCTTCGGCGTCGAGAGAGGAGAATGGGAAGTGGCGGAAACTGCTAAGTGTAGTATATATAGACGTACCTTTAGTCCCGGTTGGGGAGGCGGACCGCGACTAAAGGTACCCTTTAGTCGCGGTTGGCCACACCAACCGCGACTAAAGGGTACCTTTAGTCGCGGTCCGCCTCCCCAACCGGGACTAAAGGGTTTTGGCGCCGCTTTCGTTCCCGCGCAGAAAGACCCTTTAGTCGCGGTTGGGGACAACAACCGCGACTAAAGGGTACCCTTTAGTCGCGGTCCGCCTCCCCAACCGGGACTAAAGGCATTGTGCTGCTACCACTGCCGCTCCCCTCGCTAGTTTAGTCCCACCTCGCTAGTTGAGAGGGGCGCGCAGTGGTTTATAAGCCCCACTGCCGCTCCCCTCTTGAGGTCCTCTCCATTGCAGGCTTACGGGCCTAATTGTCACTGCTATGCCTGATGGGCCTACTGGGCCTTCTGCGGGCCTGAATCCTGGCCCATCGATGGGTTTCTAGTCGTATTCAGGCCGTGGTGGCCCAGTAGGTGGCATATTTTTTATTTTTTGCCTGTTTTTTGTTTTCTTTTTTGATTTATTTATTTTGTTTTGTTTCTACTTACAACAAAAAACTTATTTATTTTATTTTATTTTGTTTCTAATTACTTATTTATTTTACTTTATGATAATTATTTTTGCTATTAAAGTTTCTAACAAAAAAAGTTCTTTATGAAATTCTTTTAGCTTTCAATGATTTTGAACAGAAAATACTTCGATAATTTTAGTTGAATCAATTTTATTTATGTTATTAAAATTTATTTTATTTTGTTTGTACTTATATATTTTATTAAAGTTTATATTATTTTGTTTCTAATTCATTTTAAAATCTTAAAAATACAATTATATATCAAAAAATCAGAAAATAAAACTAATTCATTTTAAATTCTTAAAAATACAAATAATATATCAAAAAAATCAGAAAAATAAAACTAATTCATTTTAAAATCTTAAAAATACAATTATATATCAAAAAAATCAGAAAATAAAACTAATTCATTTTAAAATCCCTTGAAGGTTTGACAAAAGGTTTGATACATCATTCAGTTCATCGACCAAATACAAAGTTTGGTACAATAAATTATTACACATCAATTCTTCCCTTGTGTCCCTGCTTGCTTACGATTGTGCCGTATCCATGGAGCATCCTCATCATTTAACTTAATGCTTGGGTCAGTGTTCACTTTGAAGGGCGGAATTTCACCAAACATATTATAATCTTCTGACATGTCTGTCTTGTCCTCCACTCCCACGATGTTTCTTTTCCCTGAAAGAACAATGTGGCGCTTTGGATCATCGCATGATGTACTGATCGTTTTCTTATCTTTCCGTTTCCTCGGTTTGCTACTCATGTCCTTCAAATAAAAAACCTGAGCGACATCTTTGGCAAGGACGAATGGTTCGTCAAGGTGATTGTTGAAATCCACCATTGTCATTCCGTATTGCTCGTCCACCTTTACCCCACCTCCTGTTAGCTTGAACCATTTGCACCGGAACAAAGGGACCTTAAAGGAGGGTCCATAGTCAAGTTCCCATATCTCCTCTATGTAACCATAATATGTGACCTTTCGCCCATTCTCGGTTGCTGCATCAAAGCGGACACCACTGTTTTGGTTGGTGCTCTTTTTATCTTGGGCGATGGTGTAAAATGTATTCCCATTTATCTCGTACCCTTGGAAAATCGTTATAGTCGAAGATGGTTTCTTGGCCAACATGTACAGCTGATCTCCAACATCATTGTCATTCATTAAATGTTTTCGCAACCAACTGCCGAAAGTCTCCATGTGGGCCTTTCTAATCCAGGATTCAGGCTTCCCCGGGTTGTCCGAGCGTAAAATATTCTTGTGTTGCTCGAAGTACGGAGCCACAAAGCTGGAATTTTGCAGAACTGTGTGGTGTGCTTCAGTCATAGAATGACCGTCCATACATATCATGGATTTCCTTCCGATCTTGCCTTTTCCACTTAGTCTCCCCTCGTGCCGCGATTGAGGAATACCAATCGGCTTAAGGTCAGGAACATAGTCAATACAGAACTCAATTACCTCCTCATTTCCATAGCCCTTGACGATGCTTCCTTCTGGCCTAGCACGGTTACGAACATATTTTTTTAATACTCCCATGAACCTCTCAAAGGGGGACATATTGTGTAGAAATACAGGACCGAGAATGGAAATCTCTTCGACTAGGTGGAGCAGGAGGTGCGTCATAATATCGAAGAAGGATGGTGGGAACACCAACTCGAAACTGACAAGGCATTGGACCACATCGTTCTATAACCGTGGTAGATCTTCTGGATTGATTACCTTCTGAGAGATTGCATTGAGGAATGCACATAGCTTCACAATGGCTACTCGAACATTTTCCGGTAGGAGCCCCCTCAAAGCAATCGGAAGCAATTGCGTCATAATCACGTGGCAGTTGTGAGACTTCAGGTTTTGGAACTTTTTCTCCGCCATGTTTATTATTCCCTTTATATTCGACGAGAAGCCAGACGGGACCTTCATACTGCTCAGGCATTCAAAAAAAATGACCTTCTCTTCTTTGGTAAGAGCGTAGCTGGCACGACCTTGAAACCATTCCGGATGCCGGTCATCTGGGTCTTTCAAAAGTTGCTGGTCCTGCCGTGCTTCCTTTGTATCATTTGTCTTCCCATACACGCCCAAGAAGCTTAGCAGGTTCACGCAAATATTCTTCGTAACATGCATCACGTCGATTGCAGAGCGGACATCTAGGACTTTCCAATATTCTAGCTCCCAAAATATAGATTTCTTCTTCCACATGGGTGCGTGCCCGTCAACTCCCCGCGGAACTGATTGTCCGCCAGGACCCTTTCCAAAGATGACTTTCAAATCCTTGACCATATCAAATATCTCAGCACCAGTACGTTCCGCAGGCTTCGGCCGGTGATCTGCCTTGCCGTTGAAATGCTTGCCTTTCTTTCTTACGTTATGATTTCGGGGAAGAAATCGACGATGACCCAGGTACACGTTCTTCTTACAATTAACCAAACGTACACTTTCAGTCTCATGTAAGCAGTGCGTGCATGCATTGTATCCCTTATTTGTCTGTCCCGAAAGGTTACTGAGAGCAGGCCAATCGTTGATGGTTACAAAAAGCAACGCTCGTAGGTCAAATTCCTCTCCTTTGTGCTCATCCCAGACACGTACACCAGGTCTAGCCCACAATTGTAAAAGTTCATCAACTAATGGCCTTAGGTACACATCGATGTCGTTCCCGGGTTGCTTTGGACCTTGGATGAGCACTGGCATCATAATGAACTTCCGCTTCATGCACAACCAAGGAGGAAGGTTGTAGATGCATAGAGTCACGGGCCAGGTGCTATGGCTGGAGCTCTGCTCGCCAAAAGGATTCATGCCATCAGTACTTAGACCAAATCTTATGTTCCTTGCGTCAGCTGCAAAATCTTTGAACACTCTGTCGATCTTTCTCCATTGCGTTCCATCAGCGGGGTGTCTCAACTCCCCGTCGGACTTACGGTCCTCTTTGTGCCATCGCAACGACTTGGCATGCTTTTTGTTCATGAACAGACGTTTCAACCGTGGTATTATAGGAGCATACCACATCACCTTGGCGGGAACCCTCTTCCTGGGTTTCTCGCCCTCAACATCGTCACCAGGGTCATCGCCTCTGATCTTATAACGCAATGCAGTGCATACAGGGCATTCATTCAAATTCTCGTATTCACCGCGGTAGAGGATGCAGTCGTTAATGCATGCATGTATCTTCAGAACCTCTAAACCTAGAGGGCAGACAACCTTCTTTGCTTCGTACGTACTGGCGGGCAACTCGTTATTCTTCGGAAACATATTCTTCAACATTTTCAGCAAATTTTCAAATGATGAGTCACCTACACCTTCCTGTGCCTTCCATTTTAGCAAATCCAGTGTGCAGCCCAGCTTTTTCAGACTATTATCGCATCCTGGATACAATGACTTTTTGTGATCCTCTAACATGCGATCCAAATTCTCCCTATCCTTGTCAGTTTCGCAGCGTCTCCGTGCATCAGCAATGGTCCGACCAAGATTATCAGCGGGCTCATCATGTGCCTCTTCTTCACCTTCACCTAACCCTTCCCCACCTTCAGCATCATCCTCCATGAAAGTATCACAGAAATGATCATGATAGTTGTCATCGATATCATCCCCTTCTTCATCTTCTTCCATTCTAACCCCTCTTTCTCCATGCTTGGTCCAACAATTATAGCTTGGCATGAAACCGTGCCGAAGCAGGTGCATGTCAACGTCTCTTGAGGAGGAGTAACCCTTCT